>NC_081354.1:164725778-164803278 GCF_030684315.1 Stegostoma tigrinum
GACAGATTGGCAAAAGAAGCAAAAGCATCATGGGGAATAGTATTTGCATGTGGATTGTGGTGACGAGCTGAAAGGGGCAGATACAGGAGTGGTCCTTGATAGGGAATTGCAGGAGCATCTGAAGGTACAGAGTTTGTAAGGTTGCAGGGTAAACGGTGGGCAGTGGGACGATATAAATTGCTCTTACAGAGAGTTAGAGTTAGACAATCCTAAAGGACCTTGCCAGTGCCATCAACATTCTATGATACTCGCACCAATTCATCACAGGTCATGGTGTTTTCTAGCAAAGGCTGCATGCCATGGAAAAAATAACAAACAAAAAATCCCTCTGGCCTTCCCCATGCTGCTGACAAGCTCTCCTATTTGTTTACAGGCTGTTAGAGGTGAGCAGCTGAACATAGGAACATATGAATCAGGAGCAGGAGTAGGCCATTCAGCCCTTCGAGCCTGCTTTGACATTCAGTAAGATCAAGGCTGACCTAATTGTAGACTCATTCATACACCACTCCTTATAACCCATTGCTTAAGGAGAATCAATCTACCTCTGCTTTAAAAATATTCAAGGACTCTGCATCCATCTCCTTGTCAGGAAGAATGTTCCAAAAATTTATGACCTTCTGAAACGAAAAGATTTGCCTCACCTTTTTTACAAATGTGTAAGGCCTTATTTTTAAACAGTAACCCCTGTTCTAGATTCTCCGATAAGAGGTAAGATCCTCTCCAGATTAACCCTGTCCAGACCCTATCTCTCCCATTCACCATTCCCAACCTCGAAAATAGCTGGGCAACTCGTGCTGCCTCCTGGGTACAATTTTGAAAGCACAACCGCACCCCACGTGAGTTCTTCAGAAATCCTAGCACCCAGCGATTCAGCAAAATTCATTGCTTTTTCATTTATTTATTCACAATTACTGCATAAAACAAAAATACCCTCAACTTTGTTACTTTCTAGATCTAAGTTCAGTGGTGTTCAACTAGTTTTCTGAATAAACAGGCAGGTTTTTGTTAAACCTATGAATTCAAGAGGGTTAGTTATTTGCTCAGGCAGATGGAAGTAATCTGTAACAATGAGAATCAGACATAAATAGAAACAGTCATACTGCTTTCTGAATGATTAACAGAAATCGGTTTGAGTGAATTCTTTCCTCTCTCGCTAAAGTGACTGAGAGATATGGAGAAAATAATTGACAATCTACAGATATCGACATGACCTGTTTCGTGGTTACTTGTTCTAATGCTACGCTTATGCCTGCTTTTCCCAGATGCTGCTGTTAAGATTGGGCTTTGGTTGGATTAATGATCTAAATAAATTAGTTATGAATGTCGTAGACATCTAACAACTTGCTGAATATTTCTGAATCCTGTTATTCCCTGAAGAATATGGACAGACTGGAGTCATTCAACCTCACACAACCGTTCTGCCATTCATTCGGATCATTGGCTGATCTCGACTTCCAATTGTTTTTGTTTCGCATTTAATCAAAACCCTATGATAACCCTGTCCAACAGAATCTGTTTAGGATTATCTAATTGACTTGACGTCCACAGGCTGTGTACAGTTCTGGAATCCACATTGTACAAAAGATGTTGTGGGGCTGTGGTAGTGTTCCTACCTCTAGACAAAGAGGCCTTGGCTCAAGGCCCACTGCTCCAGAGGTGTGTAAAAAGATCCCTGAACAGGGTGATTAGAAAAATAGATTTAGATAGTAACACGATTGAATGTCAAGGGACGATTGTTAAATTGTCTCTTATTGGTGATGGTCATAGCCTGGCATTTGTGTGGCGTGAATGTCACTTGCCACTTGTCAGCCCAAGCCTGGTTGTTGCCCCGGCCTTGTTGTATTTGGACATGGACTGCTTCAGTATCTGAGGAGTTGTCAATGTTGCTGAACATTGTGCAATCACTGGCTAACATCCCCACTTCTGACTTTATGCTAGAAAGAAGATCATTGATGAAGCAGCTGAAGATGGTTGGGCTGAGGACACTACTCTGAGGACCTCCTGCAGAAATGCCCTAGAGCTGAGATGACTGATCTCCAATAACTGCAAGCATCTTCTTAAGTGCCAGGTATGACTCTCACCACCAAAGAGTTCCCACTGACACCCACTGATTTGAGTTTTGCTCGTGCTCTTTGATACCGCACTTGGCCAAATGCAGCCTCGATAGCAAGGGCTGTCACTCTCACTTCACCTCTGGAATTCATCTCTTTTATTAATGTTTGAATCAAGGTGATAGTCAGGTCAGGAGCTGAGTGGCCCTGGCGGAACCCAAACTGGGTGTCACGGAGCAGGTTATTGCTGAGCAGCTGCTGCTTGATAGTGCTGTTACTGACACCTTCCATCACTTTACTGATGATCGAGAGGAGACGGACAGGGTGCTAATTATGTGGGTTGAACCTATCCTGCTTTTTATATACAGAACATACATGGGCAATTTTCCACATTGTCAGGTAGATACCAGTGTTGAAACTGTACCGGAATATCTTGGTTTGGAGAACAGAGAGTTCTTGAGCATAAGTCTTCAGCGCTATTGCCAGAATGTTTTCAGGGCCCATAGCCCTTGCAATATCCAGAGTCTCCAACCATTTCTTTATATCACGTGGAGTGAATCAAATTGGTTGAAGGCAGGTATCTGTAATTCTGGGAACCACTGGACAAGGCTGAGATGGATCATCCACTTGGCACTTTAGGCTGACGATTGCTGTAAATGCTTCAGCCTTAGCTTTTACACTGATGTGCTGGGCTCTTCCATCATTGAAGATGGGGATATTTCTGGAGCTTCCCCCTCCAGTGAGTTGTTTAATTGTCCCCCACCATTCACGACTGGATGTGGCAGGACTGCAGAACCTAGATCTGATCCGTTGGTTGTGGGATCGCTTAGCTCTGCCCATCACTAGCTGCTATTGCTATTTGGCGTGCAAGTAATTCTGTTTAGCTGTTTCACCAGGTTGATACCTCATCTTCGGGTGTGCCTGGTGCTGCTCCTGCCATGACCTCCTGCACTCCCCATTGAACCAGGGTTGATCCCCTGGCTTGATGATAATGGTTGATTGGGGGATGTGCAGGGCCATGAGGTTACAGATTATTTTGGAGTACAATTCTGCTGCTGTTGATGGCCCACAGCACCTCATGGATGCCCAGTCTTGAGTTGCTAGACCTGTGTGAAGTCTGTCCCAGTTAGTGCCACACAACATGATGGAGGTTGTTCTCAATGTGAAGGCGGGACTTCATCTCCACAAGGACTGTGCGATGTTCACTCTTACCGATACTGTCGTGGACAGATGCAACTGCAGCTGGCAGATCATTAAGGATCAGGTCAAGTATGTTTTTCCCTCTTGTTGGTTCCCTCACGACCTGCCGCAGACTCAGTCTAACAGCTTTGTCCTTTAGGACCTGGCCAGCTTGTTCAGTCGTACTGCTGCCGAGCCACTCTTGATGGTGGACATTGAAATCCCCCACCCAGAGTACACTTTGTGCCCTTGCTGTACCTTAGTGCTTCCTCCAAATGTTGTTCAACATGGAGGAGTACTGATTCATCAGCTGAGGGAGGACAGTATGTGGTAATCTGCAGGAGGTTTCCTTTCCCATGTTTAACCTGAAGCCATAAGACTTCATGAGGTCTGGAGTCAATGTTGAGGACTCCTAAAGCAACGTCCTACAACCCAAATTCGGACTTTGCGTGTTAAGATACTAATGCATCAATGATGCAGATGCAACCTGGAACTGGAAAATGGACCCTGGCTGAATATCCTTTCCTCTGTAAGTAAAAACCAAAAGAACTATGGATGCTGTAAAGCAGGAACAAAACTAGAAGTTGGTGGAAAAGCTCAGCAGGTCTGGCAGCATCTGTGAAGAAAAAAAGCAGAGTTAATTTTTCAGGTCCAGTGACCCTTCAGCTCTGAGGAAAGGTCACTGGACCTGAAAGGTTAACTCTGATTTTTTTCTTCACAGATGCTGCCAGACCTGCTGAGCTTTTTCCACCAACTTCTGTTTTTGATCCAATCCCTTGTACTGTTCATTTGTGCAGTTTTTGTTTTGGAAAGAAATTTGTACAATTTCTGACTTTAGGAGGTCTGACTTAATCTAAGGCAATTTCAGGGAAGCAATAGGCATAAATATTCATTCTGAATATTAACCACATTAATGTTTGATTATTTAAATAATTAATTCTTTTCTCATTTCTTCTTGATGGAAAACTCAATGTCATTTGAGCACAATTTCTTGGATTTACCTCATGCCTCTCCCTTGGCGATTTTTAAGATCTCTTTAGTCTTGAGCTAAAAGGCTTGGAAAGCTGAGCACATACCCTAGGCCAGTCCTTCCATGCAGTACTAAGGGAGGCCTTTACTCTTGCAGTGACGAGGTAGTGTCATAAGGCTGAGGAATGAGCCAATCAGTCTTTGTCACGGGCAGAGTGCTGCTCCAATCCTCCTGTTTAGTTTTTACAATCAATCTGCTCAGATATATCATTACCCACCTCTGGACCAGGTGGGGTTCAAGCCTAGGTCTTCTGGCCGAAAGGCATCAAAACTACCATGATTAAAGTTGAGTGTATGATTCTCAAGAATATTAGCCCCCAGAGTACTGAGTGCGCTCTGGCAGTGAGTGGTGTTGTGACCAAAGCTCATTTGCGCATTGATGGAATGGAATCCTTTTCTATTGATGAGCCGTGCTGTATTGTGGAATAGATCTCTTAGTGTGATATGTGTACTGCCTACCTTGTCCTGCATTTTTGGGTAAGCCAGCTATATTTCAGAATCCTACTGCACAGGCTGCAACACTGACCATATCATAGGTGCAGCACAGTGAGCAATGCTGCCTCACAACACCAAGGATCCGGGTTTGATTCCACCCTTGGGTGTGCAGAGTTTGCACACTCTCCCTGTGTCTGCATGAGTTTCCTCCGGGTGCTCCGGTTTCCTCCCACAGGCCAAAGATATGCAGGCTAGGTGGATTGGCCATGCTAAATTGCCTGTAGTGCCCAGGGATGTTTAAGAACAAAGAACAAAGAAAATTACAGCACAGGAACAGGCCCTTCAGCCCTCCAAGCCTGTGCCAATCCAGATCCTTTATCTAAACCTGCTGCCTATTTTCCAAGGATCTGTACCCCCTGCTACCTGCCCATTCATGTATCTGTCTAGATACATCTTAATTGATGCTATCGTGCCCGCCTCTACCACCTCCGGTGGCAATGCATCCCAGGCACCCACCACCCTCTGCGTAAAGAAGTTTCCACACATTTCACCCGTAAACTTTCCTCCTCTCACCTTGAAATCATGACCCCGAGTAATTGAGTCCCCGACTCTGGGAAAAAGCTTTTTGCTATCCACACTGCCTGTCTCATGATTTTGTAGACCTCAATTAGGTCCCTGCTCACACTCCATCTTTCTAATGTAAATAATCCTAATCTACTTGACCCCTCTTCATAACTAGTGCCCTCCATACTAGACAACATCCTGCACCCTCTCCAAAGCATCCACATCCTTTTGGTAATGTGGCGACCAGAACTGTACACAGTATTCCAAATGTGGCCGAACCAAAGTCCTAATTGTCCTTGCTGACTAATTCAAACATCCCATTATTTAAATATTTACATGATGAATGCAGCCTGAATTTAAGCTTCACTTACAAGTTGAAGCCAAACACCTGGAGTCAAATCACACTCTCACCAGCCAGATTAAAACTTCTGCAGTTATAAATGAAATTCTTTTCTCTAATTCCAGCATGAGTGCCTCAGCAAATCGCCTTTTCCCCTTGAACGTCATTGAGCAACTGTTACTTTTTATGATTAAGACACCGCGAATTGAAGCCTTGTTTTTAATCAATAGAATCCCTACTGTGTGGAAACGGGGCATTCGGCTAAACAAGTTCACACAAAAACTCAGGGCATCCCACCCAGACCCATCTCCCTACACCTTCCCCAGAACCCTGCATTTCCCATGGCTAACACACCTCATTTACATAAATAAGAGATAATAAAGTGTGGAGCTGGATGAACACAGCGGGACAAGCAGCATCTTAGGAGCACAAAAGCTGACGTTTCGGGCCTAGACCCTTCATCAGAGAGCTTTGTTATCTCGGATTCTCCAGCATCTGCAGTTCCCATGATCTCTCATCATACCTCACTTACACATCCCTGAATGAGCCACCGTGCCCCCCCGCCCCCCACATCACACTATGCCTCTGATCATACCTGTTTATCCTTTCAAGTCATCTTGAACTTGTTCTTCCTGCTTTAAGAGCTTGCTAACTGTCCTAAATTGGATGATGAGCTTCTCTCCAAGGCCCTTAATTCACTTCTGTCCTGAAAATCACAGGTGAGTGAATCACTGTTGGCAGTCTCAAGGCAGGTTCAAGATCCGATACAGTCTGACCTTGTCCCCACTAATTGGCCCCCTAATCACCCACCCAGTCTGCTGGAGGATCTAACCGTCTTGTCATTCCACGAAAATGTTTGACAGGGCTGTCAATAAAGTGATCTTTCTCTGCTAGCTTCTGAATTTTTTTCTGTACTGTCAGAATGCTCAAGCCTTGACATTGCACATGATTAAGTAGCTTGTTAGCTTTTTAAGTGCCATGAATGGATGACTATTCCAGGCATGTCATTGTAAGCAGCTCTTTTCTCACTGATGCTAATATAATCACAGACTCAGAAGTCACATGCTTGAAAGCCACATGACCCTGTAATTTCATTATTCGTCTATTAATACACAATCTATTTCGGTTGCAGCAGAATGAAAGATGTTGGACCCTCGGTTCTGAAACCATCTGTTGCTGTTTTCTCTTATATTAGTGAATCACACCAGTCACTGAAAAAAGACAGGATCAGTTTTCCTTCCTTAGCACTCCTGTCGCATAATGTTTACTTGGAATCTGAGTGCAAGGCTAATTGGCAAGCCCACAGTTATCTTTAAGAGAATAAAAATCACGGAGGAATGAATGGCATTCCCAATATGGGAAGCTCTTCAGTCAGAAGTGCCTCAGTTCCTGCAGTAAAATGATCTTTTGTATAGGTGTCACATGAATGAAATTTCTAGGCTGAGATATTATTAGCAATAGACAAAGTAATGTGTCATTTCCTTTAACAAAGACATACTACCTGTTTATCCTATACAAGGATAACTATTCTTTTTAATAAAGCAGGAACAGAAATTATTTCAACTCCCTATGTTCCTCAGGCTTAAATTTAAAATGTTGATGAATGATGAGTTGAGATTCAGAATCTCCCAAAACTTTTGGGAATGTTGAAACTTTTTGACTTCAATAGATCATTACTAAAGGTGGCTATGCCCTCATTGAACATAGATAGTGGGTCACTGCATTTCTGTGTCAACATAACCCTTCAGGAACACGACATTCAATGACTATGAGGACATACGCTTTTTTCTCCCTTTTCTCATTCATGGGATGAGGGTGTCGCTGGCTCGGCAGCATTTATTGCCCATCCCTAATTGCCCGCAGTGCAGTTAAGAGTCAACCACATTGCTGTGGGTCTGGAGTCACATGTAAGCCAGACCAGGTAAGGATGGCAGTTTCCTTCCCTAAAGGACATTAGTGAACCAGATGGGTTTTTCCGACAATTGGCAATAGATTCATGGTCATCATTAGATTCTTACTTCCAGATATTTTATTGCATTCAAATTGCACCATCTTCCATAGTGGGATTCGAACCCGGTTCACAGAACATTATCTGGGTTTCTGGATTAACAGTCCAGCGATAATACCACTAGGCCATCGCCTCCCTGCAATGCCGCCAAGCATGTAAGGAGAAACCAGAATGCTCAGGTATAATTCTATCTGATATATGAAGCTTCTGGAAAGGTTTCTATAGTGATTGTAATGATTTCGGTCAGGTAGACCTCGTAGAATATGAGTTCCCTGATTGGGGCTGTTAATCTGATTGACAGATATAAATGGGAGGGTCAGAGGTTCTATTCACTCTGACAGCTGGTTCTGAGCCAGCTGGTTCAGGGTCAAGTGTTAGTAGAGGGTGACTTGGTGGTGGATACCAGCTTCTGTGGAGTTATTTCAATTGCAGTCACTTTTTTCTAACTGACTGCATCAACCTGAGGTCCACCAACTCTACTGTGATCCACCAAAGAAAGATAAAAGACATTTCGCTGCTTCTGACAGGGAAGCCCAGCTGGCGGAGCACACGCTAGGACTCTTGTACAGTTCATGATTTTCTAACCAGCTTGGTGATTTGGTGAACTTGGATTCAAAGAAGAAGAAACGTTACTTTTGTAAAAGCGTTTGAGACTGGAGGTTCTGCTCTGCCAATCTCAGAATCCACTAGATTCTCAGGTAGTGGGAATGGACGTCACAATCAAGAGTCCCAAATAAACACAACTTCAAACAACCTAAATAAAAACTAAAAGAACTGCGGATGCTGTAAATCAGGAACAAAAACGGAAGTTGCTGGAAAAGCTCAGCAGGTCTGGCAGCATCTGTCAAGAGAAAATCAGAGTTAACGTTTTGAGTCGAATGACCCTTCCCAAGACCTGCTGAGTTTTTCCAGCAACTTCTCTTCCTGTTCAAGCAATCTATACTTGGGTGTAAGCAACATTCCAGAGCACTTTGCTGGAAACTCAGAAAACATCAACAGGAAGTGGACATGTGACTACACAACAGGAAGTGATCGAAGGAGACTCCAGAGAGTAATTTCCAGCAGAAGATGAAAGGAGAGGAGACAAGATTCCATCAATCTTGGTCCCCTTCAGGTTGACCAAATCTCAGGGATAAGTTAAAGAACACTTTTGCATGCGACTGGGTGTGGAGATGTCAGCTGGAGGTGCTGTCAGCAAACCAGAGGCAGCGGAGTGGGCAGGGTGGAGGCTAGTGTTGCTGATCAATGAAAGCACAGGATGGGGATGTCAAGCTCATGAGCGCTGCCTGCTGGAGAAAGATTGCCACGTTCGTACCCAGATGCTGCTTGTATGTGAGACCCGAAGATCAAAAGTGTATCGCAACAGCACAATCTCGTTCAATCTGAGACAGTGGGAATCTTGGTTCTGTCGGCCCAGAAGAATCTGAATTTTAAACATTTAAAAGTGATTTTCTGACCCTAAGGTTTTGCTATCAGTTTGGCCTGGAGACTCTGAGATAACAAGGTGTTGAGCTGGATGAACACAGCAGGCCAAGCAGCATCTTAGGAGCAGGAAAGCTGACGTTTCAGGCCTAGACTTCTGTCTTTGGGCCTGGAGGCTTCCCCATTTTGGTTAAAATTGCAGAGGGCCTCAACCATGTCATCAGCAATATAGAAACAAAGACCATGCCAGTATTTGGCTCGTGTCACCTTGTTTGTTTAGCAGAACAGCTTAAATCACAGTCAATGGAAGGAACACAATGAGTGAGGTGCAAACAAATGGCAAGGCGTGCCTAACTGTTAAATTTGGCCCTGACCATGTTGGGAAAAGAAACATTTCCAATTTTTAGGTAGTGCTACATGTGAGCGCTCTAAAATAGGGCACATGATAGAAAGGTTCATGACCCCTGGGTCCTAAGAACTTGGCATCAGATCTCAAGCACCATCCGTGATTAATGCCCGTTGAGATATTTTTGATTTTCTGCCCTACAATGACCAGCCTGTAGCAATTTGAAGTGGAATTAGAGCTGTTTCCTCTATGGACTGGATTGAGAATGTCCAAACTGATTTTTGCATTGAAGCCCTGAACCTGGATTGTATGCACACCCAGGTCTACAGCTGAAGTGTAGCCCCAGGCAGTAACATTTCACAAAATTAGAAATTGAAGTGGTGGCTCAGTGGTTAGCACTGCTGCATCACAGCACCAAGGACGCAATTGCACTCTCAGGCAACTGGCTGTGTGGAGTTTGCACATTTTCCCTGTGTCTGCATGGGTTTCCTCTGGGTGCTTCAGTTTCTTCCCCAGAGATATGCAGATTAGGTGGATTGGCCATGCTAAATTACCCAAAAGTGCCCAGGGATGTGCAGGCTAAGTGGAATAGCCATGGGAAATGCAGGGTTACAGGGAAAGGGTGAAGGTGGGTTGGGTTTTGAGATTTTCAGAGATGGATTGGGGGTCTCAGAGGCAAATGCTTTCCAGTGCTTTCAACATTCCCAAAAGTTTTGGGAGATTCTGAATCTCAACTCATCATTCATCAACATTTTAAATTTAAGCCTGAGGAACATAGAGAGTTGAAATTATTTCTGTTCCTGCTTTATTAAAACTGATAGTTATCCTTGTAGGGTAAACAGGTAGCATGTCTTTGTTGAAGGAAATGACACATTACTTTGTCTATTGCTAATGATATCTCAGTGTAGAAGTTTCATTCATGTGACACCTATGCTAAAGATCATTTTACTGCATAACAAAGTGTGGAGCTGGATGAACACAACAGGCCAAGCAGCATCTTAGGAGCGCAAAAGCCGACGTTTCGGGCCTAGACCCTTCATCAGAGACCTCTCTGATGAAGAGTCTAGGCCTGAAATGTCAGCTTTTGTGCTCCTAAGAGGCTGCTTGGCCTGCTGTGTTCATCCAGCTCCACACTTTGTTATCTTGGATTCTCCAGCATCTGCAGTTCCCATTATCTCTGATCATTTTACTGCAGGTCATTTTACCTCCTTTCCCAATGTGAACAAGCACAAGTTCCCCAGTGACCCCTCCACCTCTTCTGATGACTTCCATGTGACACCCATGAAAATTCTGAGGGATGATGAAATTATGGTGGGATTTCCATTACTGTGTGTCATTTAGCTCATTCGTAAATTCCAGTTCTGAAGTCATGAAGTCATCACATCAGAATCGGAATGCGAACTCTGCTTTTCTCTCCACAGATACAATCAGACCTATTGAATTCCCTTCTGTTTCACTTCGTATTTTAATAACGGATTCCCTTTGAAAAATAGGCCAATGGCCCATCTGCCATTTCTAGTGCCACCTTTTTGTGATCCATGTGTGAGAACTCTCATATCCCTCAGTGCCTTCAGTAATCTTTCCCCATATAGGTAGTTTTAGGGTGGACAGAGGCATCATTCTTAGAAAATGTTCAGGAAAATTGCCAACAGTAGGATGTGTCAGGTCAAGCAAGGATGGAAGCACTGCTAGGCTAAGTTCTTGGTTATGAGTTGGCAAAGTGGATTAATTGGCATTAGCAGAACATTTACTGGGCAGTGTTCATTGCATTCCCTTGGTTGAGCAGTCTAGAACCAGTTCAGAACAATTTAAAAATAAGAAGGACGCAATTGAGGACTGAGATGACCTGGGGCCTGACCTTTCCCTGTCCTGCCTCTTAACCCACATCTAGTAATATCCTCGTAGCCAGATCATTATCCACTCCTTTGTCTGTCCAACTGTTCTTCTCTCTTTGAGCTCTTTGAATTGGTGCCAGAGCGTTGGAGAACTGCTAGCCTTACAGCCTTCTTCAAAGAAATCTTGTAAAGATAGGCCCAGCAGATATAAACCAGTCAATTTTGCTTGCATGTTGGGAAAAATTCTAGATTCAATTATTTGCGATAGAAAGGATAATCACGTAGCAAAACATAAATTAATTCAGAAGAGTCATCTGGATTTATTAAAGAAAATGATGTCTAGCTAGCTTGAATGTTTTGAAGAGGTCGTGGTGAAAGCTGATGAGTATAAGACTGTTGATGTGGTACACATAAACTTCCAAAAGGCATTCAACACAGTGCCATACAACAGACTTGTGAGGAACGTTCTAGATAATGGAATAAAAGGAACAGTAGAAATGTGGATAGAAAATTGGTTGACAGATCAGAAACAGAGAGTAACAGTTAATGGATATTTTTTGGGCTAGACAAAAGCTGGTAGTGAAGGGTTGGATTAGGATCCTCGCTTTTCCTGATATATGTTAACGATCTAGATCTTGGAATGCAGGAGGCAATTTCAAAGTTTGCGGATGACAAAGGCATCTGGATGGGTACATGAATAGTAAAAGACATCTGGATAGATACATGAATAGGAAGGGTTTAGAGGGATAGGAGGTGAAATAGTGGCAAGTGGGATTAGGACAGATTGAGATATTTAGTCAGCGTGGATGAGTTGGACTGAAGAGCCTGTTTCCATGCTCTATGACCGTATGTCAGTGTACAACTTCAATAGAATGTTGACACATTGGCAGACTATGTAACTAGATGCAGATGAAGTTCAATGAAGAGAAATGTAAGGTAATACATTTTGGTCCAAAGAAATGGAAAGACAGTATAAAGTATATAAGGTTCTGACATAAGATCACTGGACCTGAGACATGAACTCCGCTTTCTCTCCACAGATGCTGCCAGAATAGCTGAGTTTCTCCAGCAATTTCTGTTTTTGAAATAAACATAGAGTTCAGTGTGTGCAGGACCAGAGGGACCTTGGGGTGCATGTATACTAGTCATTAAAGGTGGCAGACTGGTCAAAGGAGCTGTTAATAAAACGTAAGTATTCTAGGTATCATATACAAAGTATAGAATACAATAACAGAGAGGGTATGCTGAACTTGCATAAGATACTGATTCCACCTCAGCTGGAGAATTATGTACAGTTTGGGCTACACACTTTAGGAAGGATGTGGTGAGAATACAGAAAAGGTTTTAACTGAAAGTTTTACTTTGTCTTTCTCTCAGATGAACTTATGTTTAGACAAAGCCCTGCCTCTCCATATGACAGAGCAATTTCACAGTCCCCTGGCGTCCCAAAGCATATTCCCTTTTAGGGCTTGTGCAGTGAATTACAGGCTTGTTATAATCCAGAAGGAGCAAGTAGTTACATGATTTCATCCTTAAAGATTTACAAAAACGACCAGCCTATTCCATGAGGCAGTGGAGATGTATTTTTTCAGCTGCTCGCAAGCCACATGGAAAAGGGCAGCCTGGAGTTCGTCCCACCAGTAATTATTTCAATACTGTGCTGTACACAGCAGACCCTGCTGAACTCATTTTCACAGACAGTGAGAATGGTTGCCATTAGGAGCATTAGCTATAATACTATCCTTTTCACCTGAGCCAAAGTTTGCAGTTGGCAGCTCAACAAGTCAGGCACAGTATTGCAGCTGGCTTATAATTGTAGCAAATCCTACCTCCCTGTGAATTTGCATGGACCTGCCAGTGGACTGAACTATGGAATAGAAATTAATCCCCATTTGATGTGGTTTCAGTGCACTGAAGTGTAATTTTCACCTCCCCAAGGGCACAACAGCTTGTCTGCCTGTTAGCTGGCCGATTTGAGGCCTGAAGTTGATTTGGCCAATGGTGAATTTTTTAAAATCAATTTCTCTCTCTTTCTCTCTGTCCCTCTCAGTGTGAGTGTAACTAATTTTGAATTACTGTGTGCAGTCCTCTGTGAGGACACCCATTGAAGCAAAGCAGGTCAACGTGTTCCCAGGGTAATCAGCTATGGTAAATTCAAGACCCCCCACTCATTGGAAAAAAGGCCTGGTGCGCAAAGGACAAAAATGGTCTCTCCCTCTGCTGGTCAACAAGTGTCACTCAGAGGCCGTGACCCTGGGAATTGTTCATGAGGAAGGCTTCCAGTCCGTGAGACTATTAACTCAACCTACCACATGCATAATTGCATTGTGGAGACATACATCACAACACACAATGCTTAAGTGACTTTTAATGGTGCTACTCATGTCTAAACTATTTCTTCTGGAACTTTGCAATTTATGGGCACTTGTCAGTACAGCGATAATTTGGTAAATAAACTATTGAGAATAGTCATGTTCGAATGCTATAGGAAACTTTAAACTAATTAATGCACAATTTTACTAGTTTCCTTAACAATTGTAGAGACCTTAAGTATTTTAAACACAATAATCGCAGATATCTGAAGAGTATCTTCTATTCTGTATGATTCCATGATCCTTGGAATCACTTTGCACTTTGTTTTCCATTATTTTTATTGATTAGATTATTTTTCCTGTCTCCCTATTTTCTTCCTGATTTAGCCTCCCTGCTGACTCCTAACCTCTTTCCTCCAATCTTCTTTTTCTCCATTACTCAGCCCCCAGCCTATCCTTTCTGAGATGAAGCATCTTTCATCGTTGCTTAATTTCATGGAGCTTTTCAGGGCCCAAATGGGCCACCCACAGCTTTAGTGACCAATACAGCGGCAGAAACTGGATGCCCGGTGTGAAAAGGACAGTCAAGGGCTCATTGCCTCCTGGGCAACAGCAAGGGTCTGAGCAGCTGACAATATACAACAGAGTGACAGGTGGATCCACCCAGCTCTGGGACCTCAGCCCATCTTACCATATGGGTGGCAAATTTCCAAACAGCCACACCAGTGGGTCAATGCAGTTTTTGTTATTTTCATACTAGGTGTCATTTTCTGTCCATGCTTTGACATTATGTCGATGAGAAATGAACATTCTTCAGATATGATTTTTTTCTGCAAGGGGTTTGTGAATTTATTTTTCCTGATTATGAACAGAATGTTTTTGCCATCCCCCTTTTTGTAGTGCCCTATGATAAGGTAATATCATATGCACTCCAAATGTAGTACAAAAACTGTACAAAAACAAATACCCCTTCCCAAGATTTTGACGTTATCTTTTTAGGTTCAAGAATGCACTCCATTTCAAGAAAATGACCAACTCTTTTCTTACCCCATCTCATATGATTTTCTTTCTTGCTTTCACAAATCCAACAACATACAATGACAGCAGTTCTCCAGGTTGGGGCTTCCTTGGTGAGACCACAGTGAATAAAGTCTGGGTGTTATCAGACTCAGGAAGTGGGCAGTGACTTCACTTGGATCAACAGCACTAGAAAGAGGGAAGATATTGCCTGTAATCATTGACCTGCGTAGGGTCTAACAGAGTCAAAGAAGTTTACAGCATGGAAACAGGCCCTTCATTCCAACTTGTCCATGCTGCCCAATTTTCACAATTAATCTAGTCCCATTTGCCTGTGTTTGGGCCTTATCGCTCCATACCTATCCCATCCATGTACCTGTTCAAATGTTTCTTAAATGACAAAATTGTACTCACTTCCACCACTTCCTCTGGTAGCCTCTTCCAGACACTGGCCACACACTTTGGACCTTTTGTATCTCTTCCCTCTCACTTTAAACTTACGCCATTTGGTTTTAGACTCTCCCACCTGGTGAAAAGCTGTTGGTTATCTACCGTATCTTTGCCTCTCATCATTTGATAAACCTGTATAAGGCTATCCCTCAGTATCCTACACGCCAGGGAAAATAATCCCAGCCTATTCAGCCTTTCCTTATAATTCAAACCTTCCAGTCCAGGTAGAATCCCTAGTAAATCTTTTCTGCATTCTTTCTTGTCTAATAATATCCTCTCTCTGGTAGGTCAACCAGAACTGTGCACAGTTTTCCAAATGTGGGCTCACCAACGTCTTGTACAACTGCAATATTTTTGGAGGGATAGCTAGGAAATGGTGGTGGTAGAGGGGAAGTGATAGGAACATGAGTTGAAGGTGAGAGCGATTAAATGTTGGTGCAAATCCAATAAATAAAAGAAAAACATCTATCTATAATGGGTATTGTAAATAATTGTGGTCACAGCAATGATCCCTTTAGCACTCTACTACTTACAGATTGCCATCCTGAAAATGCCCCTTTTATCTCAGCTGTGGTCTATTAGTTAGCCAATCCTCTATCCATGCTAATATGCCACACACTTTCCTATGGACTTTTGCCTTATTAAGTAGCCTATGCACAGTGCCTTTACAAATGCCTTTTGAAAATCTAAATGAATGACAACTACAGTTCCACTTTATCTATCCTACTTGTTACCTCTTCAAAACATTCAAACAAATTAGTCAGGCATGATCTCCCCTTGAATCCTGCAAGAAGAGGAGGCAGGAGAATGGCACCAGTGACCTGCTCATTCTCCGAGCCACAGCAGATGGGCTGAGTGGCCTCTTTCTGCTCTGCAACAATTTTGTGGTTCTGAGAACTCTTGTTTGGTTTCCTTTGTGTTTGGCAATACCTGAGAAAGTTGATTGGTCAAATCCCATGAACTAGGAGAAGCATCAGGTTTGATGGCCAATAAGTCTTTCTTAAATTGAATATTTTCTTACAATATTCATTGCTTGAGCACTTACAATGCACTCTCTGGGGACCTGAACACAAAATTTATGCTAATCCTCCATTGAGGGAATATTGCACTTTTAGAGTTGTCTTCTTTCATGTGAGATGATTTAACAATCATACAAGTCTGTACATCATCAACACCTTTCTTTTGTAGTTAGGTTTTTATATAGCTAGATAGAAAATTATGGACAAACATACATGGTTGTCTTGCTAGTGTTCTGTGCAAGTAGTGTTGCAACTTTTGTTTTTGACATTTTTGGTTTTAAGCTGTGAACTGTGGGTTCAGAGCTGAAGGTGACAGCTTGCCTTTTTCTAAAAAAAGAACAAACAAACAAATATTTGTTTATGAAGCCAGGCCTGGAAGTTAATTGCAAGTTGATTTTTGCTCAAAGTACATTTTAACACTGGAAAGGCATAATATTCAAATGGATAACAGATGTTTGAATGCTAATTGGAATCATGTAAGTAGACAATCAGTCTTAGAAAAAAAAACAAAGTCTGAACTGGTGTTAAACTGTGTTTAAGTCAGAACAAGTTTGGCTATCACAGTGGCAGGTTAGAGGTTTGATTATCCCTGGTTGTCCTCCCGTTGTCAACTTATTGAAAGTTCAGAGAACAGAATCTCAGTTTAAAGAATTAATTGAATGCTTCTCAGAGCTACTGGAAGCTAAGTGCATATGTTGGTGTCTTCAGAAATCAGATAAGTTACAATCATACATGCCTATGATGCTATAGATCATGAGGTCTGCATAGGTGAACAGGTCGGCTACGTTCCATTTAATTTTTTCCCTTTTGATTTGACCCTTAGCTCTGTCTGTTTGTTTGTCTTTGTGAGAGTGAGGGGGCAAGAATCATAGAAGATTGGGTTTAAATCATAGACTTTAATTAATTACCTTGTGGTGTAACCTAGCTCTGGTAAAGCTATTGTATGATTAATAAGTTGTTAAATCTTTTGTTAAAGCTAGAAAGCTGGCGCCTGGCATCAGTTCTTTGCTAAGTCTGATACTGGTTATTCAAAAAGTCTGATTAGGAAGCGTTGGGGTTAATGTTGAGGGTCATTGAGTAAATCAATTTTGCTGTGTTGCAATTAAAGGGAAGCCGATTTGATTTGGCTGCCTCTCTGTGTTGTAAAAGTGGCCAAACACAACTGAACTGAGTCATTTTATCCCACACACATGATCCAAATATTCAGTGGGCCAGGATTTGAATAGAAGAATTTTGTTTACAGTTTGTTGACTTTTTCGGCAAGAAGATGAGAAACCTGAGACATTGCAAAGCAGCTTTGCAATGGCTTTCTGTCAGGAAGCCAACAAAGTGAATGCGAGGTGTTCACCACAAGTCATTAATTATAGCAACAACCCCTCATTTAGTTGTCATCGCCAGGTGTAAGTAACTGGAAAATCCTATCAGACATAATAGGAACTGCAGATGCTGGAGAAACCGAGATAACAAGGTGTGGAGCTGGATGAACACAACAGGCCAAGCAGCATCTTAGGAGCAGGAAAGCTGATGTTTCGGGCCTAGACTGGAAAATCCTGACTGATTTTGACAGACTTTGGTTAAGGCCGAAGAATATTATTCATATGTAGGCTATTAGGAGTTGCCACAGGAGCTGGATGGGAATCAGTTGAATGGAGCTGGACTATCTTGATGGATACACATTTCCCACTAGGCACGCACTTGCCTCTGTTTCAAAAATGCAAGAATTATGTGCATTTTCATTAACACTTAGAACGTAGAATTTCCAAAAGTAAATGTAAACATTTTCATTAGAGGGCCTATTATCTGTGGCAGTGAGAAACTCCCATTTCCTGACCACTTATTGCCATAAAGTAGGAAGAAGAGTGGCAAAAGATAAGAATTAGAATTAGGCTTGTTACCATGTGTGCATAAATTACAAAAGAGCAGGAGTACAGTGAAAGGTGTACAATGTCTCCATCTTAAATACAAAGTACCTAGGTACAAATAGTAGAGAAAATAAAGAAAAATATTACACTACAGTACAGGTATACATAGTACAAGAGAAAATAAAGAAAAATGTTACACTACAGTACAGATATACATTGTACAAGTTAGGAAAATAAGAAATAAATCAAAGAATATAGACATTGCAGGCTTTCTATAAGGGCTGACTGGGCTCCACTGGTTCCCAACCAGTAGCCATCTTTGCTCTAGCTGGCTGGTCACAGCCCCCACTCTGCTCTGCTAAGATAAAAATATTAGACCAGGGGAATAAAAAGAAAAACAATGAAAAGGAATGAACGGAGTGGATGAGCTCCAACTGAAGCGCCCCATCCTGTTGCCATCTTGACCCACAGAATATATCACAGGGCAGCAAAAGTAGACTTGCTCTGCCATTCAATAAGATCTTCCACCCTGGTTTCACTCTCCTGTTTTATCTCCACTTCCTTTGACCTCTTAATGCTGAAAATCTATTGGTTACCTGTGGAATTATGTTCCAGACTGGGACTGTAAGAATAGTCAGGTCTGAGAGAGATAGATTTTTATTTAGTAAAGGAAGCAAAGGGTTTGGGGAAAAGGCCAGAAAGTGAAGTTAAAGATTATCCGATCTGACACGATCTCAACGAAAGGCAGAGGTAATTGCTCACCTGGCAGCTCCCCACCCAGTGTGCCAGTGGGCAAATCCCATTTGTCAAATTCTCTCACACACAGAGTTCGAGACCAAATGCAGCAGCAAAAGAAGCTTTAGGGTAGGGCGTGTTTCACTAATTTGGTGGTATTCTTTGAGGCCATTACTTGCATGGTGGACAATGGGGAACCTGTGGATGTAGTGTATCTGGATTTCCAGAAGGCATTTGACAAGGTGCCACACCAAAGGCTACTACATAAGTAAAGTTGCACGGTATTACAGGTAATGTATTGGCATGGACAGAGGATCGGTTAGTAGAAAGCAAAAAGTAGGGATGAATGGGTGTTTTTCTGGTTGGCAGTCAGTGGCTAGTGGTATGCCTCAGGGAACAGTGTTGGGACCACAATTGTTTACAATTTATATACATGATTTGGAGTTGGGGACTAAGTGTGGTTTGTCAAAATTTGCAGATGACACTAAGATGAGTGGTAGAGCAAAGAGTGCAAAAGACACTGAAAATCTGCAGAGGGATATGGATAGTCTAAGTGAGTGGGCAAAGGTCTGGCAGATGAGTACAAAGTTGATAAGTGTGAGGTCATCCATTTTGGCAGGAATAACAGCAAAATGGACTTTGTTTTAAATGGTAATAAAATTGCAGCACGCTGCTGTGCAGAGGGACTTGGGTGTCCTTGTGTATGAATCGCTGAAGGTGGGATTGCAGATACAGCAGGTAATTAAAAAGACAAATGGAATTTTATCTGCCATTGCTAGAGGAATGGAGTTTAAAAACAGGGAGGCTATGCTGCAGCTGTATAGGGTCCTGGTGAGGCCACACCTGGAGTACTGTGTGCAGTTTTCATCTCCTTATTTGAGAAGAGATATACTAGCACTGGAGGGGGTGCAGAGAAGATTCACTTGGTTGATTCCAGAGTTGAGAGGGTTGGATTATGAGGACAGACTGAGTAAACTGAGATTATACTCATTGGAATTCAGAAGAATGAGGGGAGATCTTATAGAAACATATAAGATTATAAAGGGAATAGATAAGGTGGAGGCAGGGAGGTTGTTTCCGCTAGCAGGTGAAACTGGGATTGGAGGGCATCTCCTCAAAATAAAGGGAAGCAGATGCAAGACTGAAGTCAGGAAGAACTTCTTCACCCAAAGGATTGTGATTCTGTGGAATTCCCTGCCCAGTGAAGCGGGTGAAGCTATCTCACTGGATGTTTTTAAGGCAAGGCTAGATATATTTTTGAACAGTAAAGGAATTAAGGGTTATGGTGAGTGGGTGGGTAAGTGGAGCTGAGTCTCAAAAAGATCAGCCATGATCTTATTAAATGGCGGGGCAGGCTCCTAGTTCTTATGTTCTTATATTCAGAGCATACTTGATGGGCTGAATGGCCTACTTCTGTTCTAATGTCTTATTTCAGTTCTGAATATTGAAAATAACTGAGCACTGTCTGTTGTGAAGAATTCAAAAGATTAGCAACCCTCTACATGAAGAAATTTTTTCTCTCAGTCCTCAATTATCTCAACCAGCTACTCAGTAAATATCTAATCAACCCCTCAAGAACTCACTTCAGCAAGACTGCCTCGCACTTTTCTAAAGCCAATCTCTTCTGTCACTTCAGGAATCAGTCCAGCTGTACTCATTCTATTTTCTTTCTTAAATAAGGGAACCAAAACTGCACTCTGCACTCCAGGTGTAATCTCACCAAAGCCCTATATTATTGCTGCAAGATTTCTCTTATATTTGTATTCCAATCCCCTTGCAATAGATGCTCATACACAATTTGCATAGAGAGCATGGTCTGCATTTTTACTTGGTGAATGCTCTACCTTTTTGGATTCCAATTCCTTGCCTTTACTTTTAAAATCATTGCTAAAGAATTATTCAGTTGTGTCATGATTAGCTATTGACTTTTCATATTGCTTACTGCTGTTATCTCCTTCCTATTAGACTCCCTGACTATGTCTCTGTTGTAGTAGGTTTTTTCCCAGAGGTTCCTTTCATCCCTGTTGTAATGGCAGTGGGAAGATTTCCACTGAACCTTGCCTAAAATTAAACCAGGTGTTTGGCAGAATCTCCACAGAAATTCCAGGTACAGTCTTCTGGCTCAGGTCATGGTGCATTGCCACTAATTTTCCTCAACTTGCTTTTCCCCGTCTTTTTTCTCCATCTTTTCTTTGCCCCCACCCTCTCTTTTTCTCTTTTCGGCTCTTTTTCTTCTCTTCCGTGCCCTGTTGTCTCTCTGTTGCCTTCAGGGCCACCCTTGAGCATACTGCCTTCCACCATTACCCTGCATTATTATGACAACTTGCCTCTCCGATTCACGTCCTCCGATCCTGCCTCACTTCTTAATTGATATGTTTAGCTACCCTTTCAAAACCAAGCCTCCTGTTCATTACCCAGCCTCATTTTACAGTTTTAATAAATGTCGCGCTGTAAGTCGCATGCATTGTATGTGCTGATTGTAGTTTAAGGGTTAGCGAGTTACAGAGTCTTTTGTGGGCATCATGGATCATTTCTCTAAGCATTCTGCGGCCGTTTTGCTCAGCTATTCTTTTGGCTAGCGGGGTGTTAAGGGGAGGTTTGTATTTGAGACATTTAGGTAGTACCTGTTTCCTTAGGCATTCATGCAGGAAGTACAGTTGTTCGCGGGTGGCACTCTGTCGGATGGCATTGGTTTCCCATCTTTGGGATTGAGGGGGAAATGAAAAGAATTTTTGGCTAATTGCAAAGGAAGGAAATCTTATAGGACAAATGAGGACAGGTGAAGTGAGGATCCCAGGAAGGAGGTCAGTTGACAGTGAGTCAAAGTGGAAGGTACAGAAATATGCTCAGTGAAAATTAGGGCAGAAACAGGGAAAAAGATACAGAGCAAAAGGGGAATGAGGTAGGGCAAAAGTGAAGAGGAAAGCAGCATTGGTGTCTTGCCAATCAGTTAGTTCCAGCTCAGACATAGCATGCTCATCTTGGAGTCCGAAGGTTCTAGATTCAATGTGAAAATGATAAATTGGAGTAAATGAATTAGGCTGACACTTCAGTGCATTCATGAAGAATTCCTGCATTGTTGGGTATGTTCTCTTCATTAAATGTTAAATCCAGGCCCTTTCATAGAGTGATATAACACAGAAATAGACCGCTTAGTCCAACTCATCTATACCAATCAGGTATCCCAAACCTTAACTAGCCCTATTTGCCTGCATTTCGTCCGTATCCCTATAAACCTTTCCTGTTCATATTGAGACATATAAAATAATCAGAGGGTTAGATAGGGTGGATAGGGAGAGCCTTTTTCCTAGGATGGTGACGGCAAGCATGAAGGGGCATAGCTTTAAATTGAGGGGTGAAAGATATAGGACAGATGTCAGAGGTAGTTTCTTTACTCAGAGACTAGTAAGGGAATGGAACGCTTTGCCTGCAACTGTAGTAGATTCGCCAACTTTAAGTACATTTAAGTCGTCATTGGACAAGCATATGGACGTACATGGAATAGTGTAGGATAGATGGGCTTGAGATCGGTATGACAGGTCAGCACAACATCGAGGGCCGAAGGGCCTGTACTGTGCTGTAATGTTCTATGTTCTATGTACCTGTCCAAATGTCTTCAGCTGGACATCGAAATAGCACATGGAACCAGTTGAAGAAGAGTTGGGCAGTTCTCTTGGCCAAGACAAATACTCATCATCAGACATCACTAAAGGAGATTCCATCATTGTTTATCTTAGTTCGGTTCATTTTTAGTGCTACTAGTAAGATCTGGCTGTGTGAAAATAGCCAATAATGCTTTTTACAGTGGTGATCAAGCTTTACAAATAATTAAAAATCAAAAGAATTGCAGATGCTGTGAATCAGGAACAAAAATAGAAGCTGCTGGTAAAGCTCATCTGTGAAGAAAAATGTTTCGGGTCTGGTGACCCTTCCTCAGAGTTGGAAGGGCCTGTGTAGTCCTGAGGAAAGGTCACAAGACCTGAAATGCTAACTCTGATTTTTCTTCATAGTTGCTGCCCGGACCTGCTGAACTTTTCCAGCAACTTCTGTTTTTGTTCACAAATAATTAATTGGCAAATTCACTTTTGTGGTGGTCATGAAAAGTACTATAGAAATGCAAAGGAGCTCCAAGCACGGCAAGGTTTGTGTCAGAAGTATTTGGACAAGTTGGAATAAATGGAGGTTAAGCATTAGAGGCCAACAAGATAAGAGTATATTACATGGATGTGTTTTGTCAGTGATGTAGGGGAGGATGTTATTGATACTGTGGAGATGGAGTCATTGAAATTATACACCTCCTGAGCAAAACAATTTGTCTAATATCCACACATTTAGAGACATAAGGTATTCTGTGAACAAAATTAATACATATCATCATGTATCTTAGGCACAATGATGAAATATGGTTACACCTAGAATGAAAAGCGAAAGACACTCTTTGTGGAAAATATACCTTTAACCTAAAGATAATATCAGGAAAAGATTGAACTGAAATGCAGCTTTCCTTTTCCAGTATTTCTGCACTCGTACTATAGGTCTCTAATGCTCATGTATGGTATCATCTCTTTATCTGGACGTTGGTCCTGATTTCCTTTACACTGTTACATTAACCTTTTGCCTAGTGGTCTTGTTTTCGTGTTCTCTCTCAGATCAACATCGATACACATGAATGAATGAGGTTGAACTGCCTCAATGGTCCAAATCGAGTCACACCAGATTGTCAAATATACAAACAATGTAGAATTCCCCTTCTCACAACTGAATGATCATGCATGGATGTCATCAACAGCCTGTTTACTTTGAGGAATGCAGATGTACAGCAAAGGTGCATGATGCAAGGCCCAAGCTGGCTCGAGGGAAGATGAAGGCAGAAGCATTGAGTGAAGAGGTGCCTGGGCTACTACTGACAATGCCATCCCATTGTTGAAGGCTAGTTTCTGGCTGCCTACAGAGGAAATGGCCAAGTAGGTGTGTCCAATTCAGTAGATAGGTATTTTTATCCAATCTGTTCAAACGTATTTTGACACAAGTCTGGAGCAGCTCAGGCTTGAACCCAAGTCTTCTGACCTAATTATAAGAACATTACACTGTGCTACAACAGTCCGTCAGAACCTGGAGATACAGTTAGTGGTAAGTTGGTGAATATGGACAGGATGTTAACTGTTATCAATCTGACCTCTACGATACCCCTCCTTTCATCTTGTACTGCTTCAATCATTAAAAGATTGCAGTGTAGTACTTCAAAAGCAAATTTTAAAATTTGACTTGCTAAATGTGATGGGGAATGAAGCTGTTTATTTTCTCTCTTGGAACTAACGTACAAATTTCATTTTTCTTTTAAGATCTTTTCATGTCATCTCATCTTCTTCTAAAGGATTTTTTAAAAAATCAGCTTTCCGGTTATCTTCAAAACAATTATCCATCTGCTTTGCGATTAGCATTAATATATAAAAGAAAGAGGTCTTTCAGAGTTAAGATGTACAATATGGACTGTAATGCATACAATCACAGATTTTGATTCATGAGAGACTCAGTTGGCATATGGAAATTGCATTATAGCCAGGAGCATGAGAAACTGTCCAAACTGTTTCCTTTATTTTACTCTGGTTAGGTGGATAGCTGGATGAAGTTGGAATTCTTCTCATTAGAATGGAGACAGTTCACAGGAGATCTGATAGAGGCATTCACAAGTGTGAGGAGCCATAGTACACCGGGAGAAACTGCTTCCATTTGGCAGATGGATTAAGAACTGGAGGGCACAGGTTTAATGTGATTGGCAAGCAAATTGAAAATGATGATATGAGGGAAGTCCTTTTTCTGCAACAAATAATTAGAATTTGGAATGTACTGCCTGAGAATGTGGTGGGAACAGACTGTATTGTGGCTTTCAATTGGTTAAACACTGAAGGGGAACAGAATCGTGAGGGAAAGCGCCATGGAAGGCGGCAAGGAATTGTGACTCTAGTTGAATTGTGTTTGCAGAGAGCTAGTATAGACACAAAGGGCTGATTGGCCGCCTGCTGTTCTGTTCTACAAGTCAATGAAAATAGTTTTTGGCGTGTCACTTTTCCTCCAATTCGAAGAGCTTACAGCCATCTCACAGTCTCCCTGACTTGTTGCTGAAATGATGTGTAAAAAGAGCACATTCTTTACTTGTGAACATTTTTTGAGGTATATCTTTATACATATTGTGCTGCTTTGTTGGTTTTACATTTTGCTTCCTTTCTATTCACCATGGGATTAGGATGTTACCAGTATTTAGGGTGGCTATTCCTCTGGTTGTATAGGGACAAACCAGTTTCTAGATAGAGAGAGTAGGAACTGCAGATGCTGGAGAATTTGAGATAACAAGGCATAGAGCTGGATGAACCCACACGCCAGGCAGCATCAGAGGAGCAGGAAAGCTGACATTTTGGGTCTGGACCCTTCTTCAGAAATGGGGGAGGGGGAGGGGGCTCTGAAATAAACAGAGAGTGGGGGGAGGTGATGATGGAAGGTGGATAAAGGAGCAGATAAGTGGAGATTAGATGGATAGGTTAAGGAGGCAGAGATGAAACCAGTAAAGGTGAGTATAGGTAGGGAATTGGGATGGAGGTTCGTCAGTGAGGAGGGAGGTGTGGGTAGGTGGGTGGGAAGATGGACAGTGAAAAGCTTTTGCAATATCTGCCTTCTTATGGTGCCATCTTCTGTACAAGTGCCTGAGGTACAAATCTTTGATTCAGAAGAGGAATTAAAAGTCGTAGCATTACTTTACAGAGTTTAGAAAATAAGTTCGAAATAAGACATCATTAAAGAGTTGACATTACAGTCAGGTATGAAATTTCAAATAGACATTATATTGTAGCAGCTCAGCACAAGTGGTCTGACCACCTGCGCAAGACCCGAGCCCAACAGCCATCCCCACTCCACTCCAAGCTTCCAGTCCTTTTCATACTAGCACCCAGTTGCTCCAAGATAAATTTCGGGACTGCCTCCCCCACGCCTGTCTCTACCCGAGACTTGGTCACCTTGTGTTGCTCCAGGGCTCATAGCCCACATGCTACTCCGGGGCTCACAGCCGACACGCTGTTCCGGGGCTCACAGCCCACACACTGCTCCGAGGCTCACACTCTGCATGCTGCTCCGGGACTCACAGCCCACACACTGCTCCGAGGCTCACACTCTGCATGCTGCTCCAGGGCTCACAGCCTGCACGCTGTTCTAGGGCTCAGTGCCCTCACTGCCTATACGTGCCACTAGTCTAGGATTCTCCTCCACAACTAAAGGGAGAGAGAAAAGGGAAAAAAAGGACAAAAAAAAGAGAACAGGAGCTCCAGCAGCAGTGTCTTACTCTGATCCCATTTATAAGTCATGATTTAGACATTCCAGCAGACAACCTGCTTTCTCTTTGTGCAGCTTGCAAACTGCCAGGAAGAGTCACAACATTATACACGCTCAACACATGGGGTCCTTAAAGGCCAATTCTCTTAAAGGTAAGCTACATACGATGGTGCCAGCAGATTTTAATCTCAGTCTGCCTGTGGATTTATGCTGGAACATTAATTATAAACATAAATTATAGAACATCTACGCTCGGTTTGTGACAAACGACTGCACCTCCCACTCGTGAGCCATTTCAATTCCCTCTCCCACTCCATGGATGACATGTCCATCCTGGGCCTCCTGCAGTGCCACAATGATGCCAACCGAAGGCTGCAGGAACAGCATCTCATATTTTGCTTGGGAACCCTGCAGCCCAATGGTATCAATGTGGACTTCACTTGCTTCAAAATCTCCCCTCCCCAGACCGCATCCCAAAACCAGCCCAGCTCATCCTGGCCTCCCTAACCTGTCCTTCCTCCCTCCTATCCCCTCCTCCCACCTCAAGTCCCACTCCCATCTCCTACCTACCAGCCTCATCCCGCCCCCTTGACCTGTCCGTCCTCCCCAAACTGACCTATCCCCTCCCTAACTCTCCACCTACACTCACCTTTACTGGCTCCAACCCTGCCTCTTTGACCTGTCTGTCTCCTCTCCACCTATCTTCTCCTTTATCCATCTTTTATCTGCCTCCCCCTCTTTCTCTATTTGTTTCAGATCCCCCTTCTCCTCCCCTATTTCTGAAGAAGGGTCGTGGCCCGAAGAGTCAGCTTTCCTGCTCCTGTGATGCTGCTTGGCCTGCTGTGTTCATCCAGCTCTACATCTTGTTACCTCAGATTCTCCAGCATCTGAAGTTCCCACTATCTCTACTTCATAAGTTGTTTGGTTTAGAATCTCTCATTTGCACTCAATGATCACTTTATTGTTGAAATCAACGTACACACTTCCTTAGTTCAGGTATTTAAGGACTGCTTCTGGGGTAGCTTAATCTCTATCCTAGTTACTGAGCATTTTTCCAGGGATGATAGGTGAGTCAAATAATCTGTGTGAACTGTCTCCTCCAAGCCATCCCAGCATCTAACATCAGAGTGGAATCTGTCGCAGCTATTCTTTCAACAAAATGCGTTGCAATCCAAGTTACATCAGTTATAGATTTGTCACTTGGTTTTGTCAAAAAAAGTACTTTTACAAAATGTACATAGAACATAGAACATTACAGCACAGTACAGGCCCTTCGGCCCTCGATGTTGTGCCGACTTATCATACCGATCTCAAGCCCATCTAACCTACACTATTCCATGTACGTCCATATGCTTATCCAATGATGACTTAAATGCACCTAAAGTTGGCGAATCTACTACCGTTGCAGGCAAAGCGTTCCATTCCCTTACTACTCTCTGAGTAAAGAAACTACCTCTGACATCTGTCCTATATCTTTCACCCCTCAATTTAAAGCTATGCCCCCTCGAGCTCGCCGTCACCATCCTAGGAAAAAGGCTCTCCCTATCCACCCTATCTAACCCTCTGATTATTTTATATGTTTCTATTACGTAAGTACTTTGGGATATCCTGAAGTTGCGAAAGGTATTGTATAAATGCTGGGAGCTCAGCAGCTGGGGAATCAGACTTTTAATCTGATGGTTCTGGTTCAAGGCCCAGTTTAGATCCTGCTTTGGGCCCCAGTAGTTTGACTCACCGAGAACGACAATATTGGAAGGGAGTTTCAGAATTCTACCACTAAACAAGCAAAACTATCTCCCAAGGGCTTGCCTTCTACTTCATTCCACAAATGGTTTTCTTGGTCAGTTGGGGAATCAAGCATTATGGTGAATATGAGAAAACTCAAGTCAGCCATGTTGTTATTGAACGATGGAGCAGGCTCGAGGGACAAAAAAAATCCTAATCCCGTTCCTAATTTTTATAGTCTTATGGTCTAATGTAAGTCTTCCTCCACACTGATATGGCTTGTTTACTTTGAGCCTAGGAAAAAGTAATGAGTTGGACTAAACTCTGGCGAACAAGCATGATAATTTTAAAGCAATGTCAATGCACTTATATCCACATTCAAACCAGGTACTCAGTGCCCCGAGGTAATGTGGGTAGGGCTGATGATAGACAGAAATGTTTTCTCATAATAATTACAGTGCAATGAGCATTGCAGACAAAGATGTAATTTCAATCAATAGGAGCAGGTTAGATGTAATTTTTGTCCTTCTTATTTACACAAGTAAACTTTACATAATAAATCCTAAACAATAATGTGGATAATGAGCAAAAGCAATTGATTTTGAATCTCCTGTGATGGTTCCTTGGCACACTAAGAATCACAGGAACATAATAACAGGAGTAGGCAATTCAGCCCCTCAATTCTGTTCTATAAATCAATGAGACCATGGCCAGTCTGTGACCTAACTCCTAATTCATTTGGCTCTTAATTCCCCTTAATACCTTTGTTTAACATTAAATGATCTCGGATTTAAAACTAACAATCCATCCAGCATCCACTGCTGTTTGTGGAAGACCGTTCCAAACGTCTATCTCCCCTTGTATATAGAAGTGCATCCTAACATCTTTCCTGAACAGCCTGGCCCTAATTCTCAGGTAATGCTCCCTAGTTATAGAATCCCCAACCCATGGAATTATTTTACCCTTATCGACTTCGTATTTTTCTGTTAATATCCTAAAGACTTTGATCAGATCACCTCTTAATTTTCTAAATTCTAGAGAAAACAGTCCTAATTTGTATAATCTCTCCTCATAATTAAGTGCAGGTATAATTCTTAAAAATCTATATTGTACTCCCTCCCAAAGTGTAGTGCCCAGATCACTTCATGCATCTCTAAGTAGGTTCTAAACAGGGTTTTGTATAACTGTAGCAAAACCTCTGCATTTTTTACTGCAGTCCTCCGGACATAAAGGGTAAAATTCCATTAGCTTTCTTGTTTATTTGCTGCACCTGTCTATGACATCTTATCTGAGTGGCAAGAGGGATCTATGCTGAGTTGGCAGTCGCACTGGAAGGGGCACTATAACTAATCTCCAAATACACGAGCAATTTAAGAATGCTGAACGTGTGGAGAAAAGAATAAACCAGGGTTCTTGCTCCAGATTATTATCATTTGGCTAATGTTTTGAAATGCATACTGGGTGCGATGACAATCTTTGGCCACTAAATGCCTCATGGTTATTTAGGTAGCCTGGCACTCAGTGCACAGTCAGCGAGTCACCTGGGCCTTGTAGGAGTGTATGGTACTCCACAAAAATAAGAAGCCAGAAAGCTGGGGAGGACAGGAGAATTAAAAAGAAATATCCACAGCGTAGAACTTCTTCTTTTACATTTGTGCATGAATAGTGACCTGGATGAATTGTATAGAGATGTAGGTTTCAGAAAACCTTTCTTTGATATTACAGTCAGTACAACAGCGAAGATTGCTCAGTTAGCCAGCTGTAACAGGGTCCGTTAAAAGTGTCTTAGAATTCTGATAGCACATTGCATGTGTTTATTTTTAAGAAATTACTCATACAAACAGGAGCAGACACATACTTTATTCAACAATTAATGCCAACATTATTTGTCGCAATTTAATATTTGATTTGTATTTCAGATGAGGGTAAAATGATGAGCAGAACGGACCTTATAAGAACACCACACACTTTTTACCAAATTGCTCTCTGCACCAATATGTATGTTAATGTCATAATAAAATAGAAAATATTTGTTTCGGCTTGTTCTATTGGAGCGATGTTTAATATCAATTGCAATCACTTTTTGGGTTAGTCAACTGTAATCTTTATTGTTAGTTTATAAATTTGTTTGATACAATCCTGAGAGGCAGTCAATGAGTTGCCATGGATACCGGCTGCGCTCAATGAAGATGAGTACAAGCGCACAGCTGTTTGATTATTTTTAAATTGATGGCCGTGCTGTTAAATAGATTTTACTTTGAAAAAATAATGGTATTGCAAGGGTGAGATTAACACCTATATTCTGTTAATAGAACGCTAAATTGAACAATGTGTAGACATGGAATTGTCCTTGGTGGAAGAGATTTACATTTATACAGCATATTATCATGACTGCATGTTATGTGCAATTAATTTCTTTGCAGTTCATGTTGATTATAGAAGCATTCTACAGCCAAGCACAGCAAAATACCTGGAAGAGCAATGTGACAAATGACCAGATAAATGTGTTGTAAAAAAAGTAGAAATTGCTAGAAATGTTCATCAACTCAGGCAACTAACTGTAGATATTTGCAGCAATACAATAAACTTCCTATTGTTTACTTAACAAAACTCTCCTACTCAGACCAGAGGAAAGCTATCCTTATCCATACTAAACAGGGTCAGGATTGAAGGAACCCACACATATGACATGGTGATCAGTGGAGGATCTGAAGGTTTGCTTTTGGATGTGTGATGATACAATGGCTTTAAGAAGTGTATTTTGTTCTATTCTTTTTTAGAAGAAAGATTTTAAGACAGAGGTAGACAGCTGAATATTGAAAACACAAAATAAACAGCTTGTGAGACCTTGAAATTTTTTTAAAAGTTGGAACAATAAAAGCAGCCTAAATGGTGGGTCAAGCTTCCATATAACCAGAAATTTTAGGTTTTAGCAACAATTGTTGCTGAGGTCTCAGCAGAGTTGGAAACTGCAGTATATTTCTACTTGCTGTGATCTTTTCAAGTTTTTTCTTGATATTTTTCCTCCTAGGGTACTAGAATTGCATGTGATACAGTCTATTACACTGATCTTGCCTTTGCCAAGGGCATGTTTAGGGATGTCACTATATTGGAACAGTTACAGTTTAACAATAATCTATTATTCTGTTAAATTTTTCAAAGAGCTAAGTTATTTGAAATTCTTTTCTGATTTTCTGAAGAAAGGTCTAGGCCCAAAACGTCAGCCTTCCTGCTCCTCTGATGCTGCTTGGCCTGCTGTGTTCATCCAGCTCTACACCTTGTCATCTCAGATTCTCCAGCATCTGCAGTTCCTACTGGTTCTGGATTCCAATGAGGCAGGGCTGGAAAAGCTAAGCCAAGAGGGCTGTGAGACAAAAGGCCATACATTCTAGGAGCGGGCATCCAGGGAAATCACTAAAGATGCAACTTATAACTTAATAAAAGGTACATGATTCTGGCTGAATGCAGAAATTATTTTGGGAGACAAGGAAAATATAGCAGAAATTATAACTAGGATATGAAGTGTGGGGAAACCTCCACTATAGAACAGAACATAGGAAACCCCTCTAGTACAGCTGCAAAATGTGGTAGAATCTCCATTATATCCATTACTGATGAATCATTGTCTGATTTATTACAGTTCAAAGAAGACTTGTGGAGAGTCATTTAGCTGGTGAATGACATTGAGGGTCAACTAAAGTTGATCAATTTGAAAAGAAGATAAAACCTGGTACAGGATATCTGCAGAACCTTTTCATTTATTAAGGTATAAAATTACAAAAGACACACCAGATGAGCCAATATAATGGGTAGGACAGAGACCAGACACTAAAACGCCTCACCTAGGCTGTGCAACAGAAAATCTCTACAAACATGAAGCAGTCTACAAAATCATGAGGGATATAGACAGGGTGGATAGCAAAAAGCTTTTTCCCAGAGTGGGGGACTCAATTACTAGGGGTCATCAGGGCAGAAATGGCTAGCACGAGGGGTCATAGTTTTAAGCTGGTTGGTGGAAAGTATCGAGGGGATGTCAGAGGCAGGTTCTTTACGCAGAGAGTTGTGAGAGCATGGAATGCGTTGCCAGCAGCAGTTGTGGAAGCAAGGTCATTGGGGTCATTTAAGAGACTGCTGGACATGTATATGGTCACAGAAATTTGAGGGTGCATACATGAGGATCAATGGTCGGCACAACATTGTGGGCTGAAGGGCCTGTTCTGTGCTGTACTGTTCTATGTTCTATGAGTTCAAAGTGAGAGGAGGAAAGTTTAAGGGAGATATGCGTGGAAAGTTCTTTACACAGAGGGTGGTGGGTGCCTGGAACGCATTGCCAGCAGAGGTGGTAGACGCAGACACGTTAGCATCTTTTAAGATATATTTGGACAGGTACATGGATGGGCAGGAAGCAAATGGACACAGACCGTTAGAAAATAGATGACAGGTTAGACAGAGGATCTCAATTGGCGCAGGCTTGGAGGGCCGAAGGGCCTGCTCCTGTGCTGTAGGTTTCTTTGTTCTTTGTTCATGCCTAGTTTTAAAAGTAGAATGCTCTATATCATGATTGGGCCAAAATATGGATGATTAATTTAAACTTTCATGATCTCATATGTTCATGCACAAGAATGATTTTAAAGGGGAAGAAACACAGATATGCAATTACAATAAACTTAATCACCTGACCACAAATTGAACCAAGTTCAGCAACTGATGTGGAGTCCACAGAAGTGTTTAAATTGAAATGACTATCTTAGCTAACAACAGCAAAATTAGTCAATTGATTCTGGCTTCAAGAAACTCACATCTGACACTTGTATGATGAGTTGCATTTGTTGGACATGAAAGATTTCCTGCAACTATTCAGCTTGGAAAGATACAATAACCACATTTCACATGCTGCTTGACATATTGGATTTGATTTAATATTGTTACATGTGCCAAGATACAGTCAAACCTACTGCATTGTGTGCTATTCAGGAAATTCAAACCTTGCATAAGTACATCAGGGTAATAGGACAGTGATAATGGGAACTGCAGATGCTGTAGAATCCAAGATAACAAAGTGTGGAGCTGGATGAACACAGCAGGCCCAGCAGCATCTCAGGAGCACAAAAGCTGACGTTTCAGGCCTAGACCCTTCATCAGAGAGGGGGACAGGGAGAAGGTTCTGGAATAAATAGGGAGAGGGGGAGGCGGACCGAAGATGGAGAGAAAAGAAGATAGGTGGAGAGGAGAGTATAGGTAGGGAGGTAGGGAGGGGATAGTCAGTCCAGGGAGGATGGACAGGTCAAGGAGGTGGGATGAGGTTAGTAGGTAGGAGATGGAGGTGCGGCTTGGGGTGGGAGGAAGGGATGGGTGAGAGGAAGAACAGGTTAGGGAGGCAGAGACAGGCTGGGCTGGTTTTGGGATGCAGTGAGGGGAGGGAATGAGCTGGGCTGGTTGTGTGATGCAGTGGGGGGAGGGGACGAACTGGGCTGGTTTTGGGATGCGGTGGGAGAAGGGGAGATTTTGAAGCTGGTGAAGTCCACATTGATACCATTGGGCTGCAGGGTTCCCAAGTGGAATATGAGTTGCTGTTCCTGCAACCTTCGGGTGGCATCATTGTGGCACTTCAGGAAGCCCATGATGGACATGTCATCTAAAGAATGGGAGGGGGAGTTAAAATGGTTCGCGACTGGAAGGTGCAGTTGTTTATTGCGAACCGAGGGGAGGTGTTCTGCAAAGCAATCCCCAAGTCTCCTCTTGGTTTCCCCAATGTAGAGGAAGCCACACCGGGTACAATGGATAAAGTATACCACATTGGCAGATGTGCAGGTGAATCTCCGCTTAATATGGAAGGCCATCTTGGGGCCTGGGATAGGGGTGAGGGAGGAGGTGTGGCGGCAAGTGTAGCATTTCCTGCGGTTGCAGGGGAAGGTGCCGGATGTGGTGGGGTTGGAGGGGAGTGTGGAGCGAACAAGGGAGTCACCGAGAGAGTGGTCTCGCCGGAAGGCAGACAAGGGTGGGGATGGAAAAATGTCTTGGATGGTGGGGTCGGATTGTAGATAGCGGAAGTGTCGGAGGATGATGCGTTGTATCCGGAGGTTGGTGGGGTGGTGTGTGAGAATGAGGGGGATCCTCTTGGGGTGGTTGTGGCGGGGGAGGGGTGTGAGGGATGTGTTGCGGGAAATACGGGAGACGCGGTCAAGGGCGTTCTCGATCACTGTGGGGGGAAAGTTGCGGTCCTTGAAGAACTTGGACATCTGGGATGTGCGGGAGTGGAATGCCTCATCGTGGGAGCAGATGTGGCAGAGGCGGATGAATTGGGAATGGGGATGGAATTTTTGCAGGAGGCTGGGTGGGAGGAAGTGTACTCTGGATAGAATATGGTGTTACAACTACAAAGAAGGTGGAGAGAAAGTTCAACACTAATATCTGAGAGGCCCATTCATAAGTCTTACCCAGTGGGTAAGAAGCTGGTTTTAAATGTGTTGCCAAGTGTTTTCAAACTTTTCTATCTTCTGCACAAGGAAGAGGTTGAAAGAGAGTATAAGTGGGATTGAAGGAGTCTTTGATTATGCTGGCTGCTTTCCTGAGGCAGGAGAAATGTAGACAGAATCAGTGACAGGAAGGCAGGTTTTTGTGATGGACTGGGCTGCATGCACAACTCTCTGTAATTTCTTACAGTCTTGGGCAGAGCAGTTGACATATCAAGCTGTGATGCATCCAGATAGGATGATTTCTATGGTGCATATATGAAAATTGCTAAGAGACTTGACAAATTTCCTTAGCCTTCTGCTGATGTAGAGACATTTGCATGCTTTTTGACCATTGTGTCAATGTGGATGGACCAGGACAGATTGCTGGCCATATTTATTTCTAGGAACTTGAAGCTCTCAACTGTCTCAACCTTAGCACTGTTGATACAGGCAAAGGCGTGTCCTCCAATCTGCTTCCTGAAGCTGATGACCAACTCCTTTGTTTTGCTGGTATTGAGGGAGCAATTGTTGTCTTCACACCATACCACCAAGCTGTCTATCTTTTTTCTATGCTCTGTCTTTACATTGTTTGAGATCTGACTCACTATAGTGGCGTCATCAGCAAATGTGAAAATGCGGTTAGAGCAGAATTTGGCCACACAGTAGTGAATGTATAAAGAGTATAGTAGGGGCTGTGTAACAAAGAAACATAGGAGATAGGTGCAGGAGGAGGCTATTTGGCCCTTCAAGCTTGCTCTGCTATTCATCACGATCATGGCTGATCATCCAACTCGATAGCCTAATCCTGCTTTCCCCCATAACCTTTGATCCCATCCACCCAAAGTGCTATATCGAGCTGCCTCTTGAGTACTTTCAATGTTTTGGCATCAACTATTTCCTGTGGTAATGAATTCCACAGGCTCACCACTCTTTGTGCAGAGAACCTTACAAGGGCGTCGGTGTTGAGGATTATCATGGAAGAAGCGTTGTTTCCTATCCTGACTGATTGCAGCCTGTGGGTCAGTAGATCAAGGATCCAATTGCAGAGGGTAGAGCAGATTCCTAGGATGTGGGGTTTGGAGATGGGCTTGGTTGGAATCATGGTGTTGAAAGTGGAGCAAAACTCAATAAATAGGAGTCCGATACAGGTCACTTTCAGCAAATATGCCAAAGCAGGACCAAGACATAGTAAAGCTAAAAAGCCAGAGATTGAAATGAGATAAATGAGGTAGAACAGTTTCTGATAGAAGATAAATCCAATACTTTTCTAGACAAAATTAGTGACCCAGACCAACCATTTTAACAGGAAGACATTTATGTCACTGCACATCTCATAAATTAGACACAAGAGTAAGTTCAAGGATTTTGAGAAGATTTGTAGCTCGGGTTGTTGATGCTGTTGTTGACTTGCTCAACAAACTGGGAAGCTTGTTTGCAGACATTTTGTCGCCATACTAGGTAACATCATTAGTGTGCCTCTAGTGAAGTGTTGATGTTCTGTCCTGCTTGTTGTTTATGTATTTTGGTTTGCTGGGATGGGTGGCACCACTTCCGGATTTGTTTCTTGGTGGTTGGTATAAGGGGTTCAGCCCTAATGGAGTTCTGGTTTGAGTGCCAGGCCCCTAGAAATTCTCGTGTGTGTTTTTGGTTGTCTTTTACTAGGATGTTGTCCTAGTCGAACTGCTATCCCTCTTTGTCCATGCGTATTGAAATGAGTGATAGTTGGCCATGTTTTGAGGTAGCTAGTTGCTGTTTGTGAATCCTGATGGCTAGTTTTCTTCTGGTTTGCCCTATGTAATGTTTTTTTTAGAACAAGAACATAGGCCAGTAAAGAACAGTACAGGCCCTTCGGCCCACAATGTTGTGCTGAAATTTTACCCTGAACCTAAGGTCTATCTAACCTCCACCCCTACCTTATACTATCATCCATGTGCCTATCTAATAGCCTCTTAAATGCCCCTAATGAGACTGACTCCACTACCCTCTCCGACAATTCATTCCATGCCTCTACCACTCTGAGTAAAGAACCTACCTCTGACATCTCCCCTATATCTACCTCCACTCACTTTAAAACTATGCCCCCTTGTAATAGCTGCCTCCACCCTCGGAAAATGTCTCTGGCTGTCTACTCTATCTATACCTCTGATCAAGTCACCTCTCATCCTTCGTTGTTCTAAAGAGAAAAGCCCTAGCTCTCTCAACCTTTCTTCGTAAGACCTTCCTTCCATTCCAGGCAACATCCTGGTAAATCTCCTCTGCACTTTTTCCAATGCTTCCACATCTTTCCTATAATGAAATGACCAGAACTTGACATAATACTACAGATGTGGCCGAATCAGGCTTTTGTATAGCTGGAGCATAACTTCACCGCTCTTGAACTCAATCCTTCTATTAATGAAAGCTAACACACCATACACCTTCTTAACAACTCTATCCACCTGGGTGGCAGCTTTCAGAGGACTGTGGGCATGAACTGCAAGATGCCTCTGCTCCTCCACACTGCCAAAAATCTTTCTGTTAACCCTGTATTCTGCTCTCAAATTTGTCCTTCCAAAATGAATCACCTCACACTTTTCAGGGTTAAATTCCATCGCCACTTCTCAGCTCAGCTCTGCATCCTATCAGTGTCCCTTTGTAACCTAGAACAGCCCTCTGCACTGTCCACAACTTGACCCACCTTTGTATCATCCGCAAATTTACTAATCCACCCTTCCACTCCTTCACCCAAATCATTTACAAAATTTACAAATAGAAGAGGACCCAGAACAGATCCTTGTGGTACACCACTCGTAACTGAGCACCATGTTGAATATTTTCCATCCACTACCACCCTTCGCCTTCTAAGGGTCAGCCAATTCTGAATCCAATCTGCCACATTTCCCCCTATACCATGCCTCCTTACCTTCTGCATGAGCCTACTATGGGGAACCTTATCAAATGCCTTACTTACATCCATGTATACCACATCCACTGCTCTACCTTCATCCACGTGTTTGGTCACCTCTTCAAAGAATTCAATAAGGTTTGTGAGGCATGATCTACCCCTCACAAATCCATGCTGACTATCACGAATCAAACTGTACCTATCCAAGTGATCATAAATTCTATCTCTCAGAGCCCTTTCCAATAATTTGCCCACCACGGAAGTAAGACTAGCTGGCCTATAATTTCCGGGGTGATCCATATTCCCTTTTGCCACTCTCCAATCTTCTGGCGCTATACACGTGGACAGTGAGGACAAAAAGATCATTGCCAAAGGCCCTGCGATCACTTTCCTCACTTCCCATAGAATTCTTGAATTATTTAGAAGATACCATGCAGTCTTTACATGGTATCTTGTAAATAACATTGGTTCTGTTAGTTGGGGTTTTTGGATCCTTTATGCCTATCAGTAGCTGTCGTATGTAGCTGTTGGTTTGTGGGCTACCATAATTCCTAGGGAGCAGAGTAATCTCGTGGTCATTTCAGATATGTCCTTAATGTATGACTAGTGTCTCAGGATGTGTTGCATCTTCCCCTTGTGGTCTGTTGTGTAGGTGTCAGCTGACTAAGCTTTTCAAGTAACCGCTGTTTCTAAAGATGCGTTCTTCCTCGGCTTTGTGCTGCTCTGGAGTGCTGCAGTGCTTTGCGTCTGGCTTGGCCAGTATTAGGATGCAGCTCCGTTTGTGGGTATTGGGAAGATTGCTATTGTAGTTGAGTATCTGATCTGTATGGGTATCCTTCCTATGCGCACTGGTCTGGAGTTCACCGTTAGCCTTATGTGAAATCATTACAATGTTGTGAAATGTTGTCCTCCTCTTCCCTGATGAATTTTATGTCGCTGAGGATGTTGTTGATGAGTAGATGGGTTTCCTCCAGTTTAGAGAGTTTGATTATGACAAAGGTGTCATGCACATAGCAGATCCATAGTTTTGGTTGGATGGTGGGAAGGGCTGTCCGTTCAGTCTTTGCAGCACAGCTTCCACTATCAATCCTGACACTGGTGATCCCATGCATGTTCTGCTGATTTGCCTGTATATCTTGCTGTTGAAGAGTAGGTGTCACAATGTTATAAGATAACAAGCCTTGGTTAACAAAACATTGCTTACAGCCAACAGAAGGTCAACCACATTGTCCAGGAAACATCAGACTTGTAGCATATCAAACTACACTCCAACATTAAACATTAGAAAACCTATATGCTTTTCTTAGCCATGAATTCTCACTCCTGAGTAGAAAGGCAAATATTGAGCTCAATCTCAAAGCTGGAAGGGTTTAAACAACAAACATGAAGGAAAAGTTAGTGGAAAAGTTTGAGAGATACTAGGAACTGCAGATGCTGGAGAATCTGAGACAACAAGGTGTAGAGCTGGATTAATACAGCAGACCAGGCAGCATCACAGGAGAAGGGCCTAGGCCCAAAACGTCAGCTTTCTTGCCCCTCTGATGCTGCTTGGCCTGCTGTGTTCATCCAGCTCCACAGTTTGTTATCTCAGTGGAAAAGTTTGCTTGTCTTTATAAACTTATCGTATGATCTAAACGTAAAGCAGAATTTCCTGAGATAGTTATGTTAGAATAATACAAAATGTATTATACTATCCATAAATAAGATACAAAGCTTTGACCATAGTGTTTTGGCTGAAATGTTTTCCACTACTATCAAAGCTGGAGAAGGTTTATATGACACATAACTTAAAACTTTGAGAACAACTGCAAGCACAAAGCAGCAACAGAACAAAGAACACCACTTGACAGGATGTGTAATGATAGAATGACCATGGACGCGTCTGCAACTGAACTGACTCAGATTATTAAAGAGCATGATGAACAAGGATCTACTCCAAATTCAAATGCACCGTTAGGATCTAAAGTGACCATTAATGGACAAGTTCAAGAATAATCACGTAATCTTCTAAAGAATTCCCAATAATAGGATGATATCATATTATGTAAGAACGCTTCATTTGGTAGCGCAATTGTTTTAGCAAGCAAGCTGGCTCCATTTAAAATTCTGTCACTGATGGGAAAGCAGGAAGATCATATTTTCAAGCAGTTGAAGTAACAAGACCAATTATCTCAATGCAGATCAAATGTAGGAACAGAACTGAAATTTATTGACCCTACTTGAAGGTTTGGTGCAAAGAACACCATGGAAAATACCACCAGCAAGAGAAAAACAATGCGTGAAAGCCCATGGTAATACAGAGAAAAGAATCACCTGGTATACAATAACCAGAAGTAACATAAATCATCAAAGTTCTCTACTAAAGCCCTCGTGTTCAAGAGAGAACTGAAAACCTAAGATCACTAAGATGAGTATCCAAGACAACTACCTTCCCCACAACAAGCCATCACTCCTCCAAGTCCAAAAGAGAACATCTTAGGGAAGACAGGCTTCGGAAATGTGAAGCACAAAGTGACTTGGGAGTCATAGTTCAGATTCTTTGAAGGTTACCATGCAGGTTCAGTTGGCATTTAGGAAGACAAATGCGATGTCAGCATCCATTTCAAATGGACTAAATTGCTAGAGAAGAGATGTACTGCGGAAACTTCACAAAGCTCCAGTCAGACCACATTCACAATATTGTCAGCAGTTTTGGGCCCCATATCCAAGAAAAAAATGGCTGGTCTTAGACTGGGTCCAGAGGTAGCTCACAGTAATGATTCTGGGGATGAAGGGCTTGTCATATGAGGAGCAGTTGAAAACTTTGTCTGTATAACACTCAGACTTTGAGATCTGCGTGTTTATCTTACCTTTTGCTTTTCTTTAATTTCTGCTGGATTTTTTTTTGGAAATTCTGGTTTTGTATCCAAGAAGACACTGGGTGAATGGCAACTTTGAACACTTTTTACTGTTCCCCTGTATTCCATACTTGAGTACACACAACAATAAAATCTAATTCTAATTCTATTTGAGGGAGTTTGGAAGGATGAGGGGAGATCTGATTGAAACTTACAGAATACTGAGAGGCCTGAATAGAGTGGCCATGGAGAAGCTGTTTCCAGTGGTAGGAAAGAATAGGACTCAGCAGCATGGTCTCAGAGTGAAGGGATGACCCTTTAGAGGATAGCTAATCTGTGGGACTCATTGCTGCAGAGGAGACCAAATCAGTAAGTTCATTTAAGGCAGAGATAGATAAGGTCTTGATTAGTAAGGGGATCAAGAATTACCAGGAGAAAGTAGGAGCGTGGGGTTGAGAAACATACCATCCATGATCAAATGGCAGAGCAAATTCTGTGGGCTGGATGGCCTCATTCTGTTTCTACATCATGTGGTTTTATGATCTAACAGTGAAGCTTTGATTTGATTTGATTTAATTAATTATTACCACATCTATCGAGGTACAGTTTAAAGTGTTGTCTTTACATACTTTACAGGCAGATTATACGATACAAGTGCATCAGGGTAACAGAGCAGAGTGCAGGATATGGTATTACAGCTGCCAAGAAGGTGCAGTGAGAGATCAACATTCGCATTAAGGAGGTACATTCAAAAGTCTAATAGATTCCAGTTCATTTGGAACCTAAGGAGATGAGCGAGGTCCTCAATGAATATTTCCCATCTGTGTTTACGATGGAGAAAGATATGAAGACTTGGGAACTTGGAGAAGTTAGTGGCGATATCTCGGGGACAGTACATATCACAGTCGAGGAGGTTTTGGATGCATTAGAATGTTTGAAGGTGGATAAATCCCCTGGACCTGATCAGATATATCCAAGAACCCTACAAGAGGCTGAAGAAGAAATTGTGGAGGGCTTGGCTGATATATTAACATCAGTGTTAGCCACGAGTGAGATCTGGGAGACTGAAGGGTAGAGAATTTTACACCCTTATTCAAGAAGGGCTGAGAAGAAACACCAGGGAATTATAGACCAGTAAGCTTAACATCAGTGGTTGGTAAGCTACATAAGATTCTGAGGGATAAAGTATACAGATAAGATGGGATAAGACAGGGTTCGATTAGGAGTAGTCAACATGGCTTTGGGAGAACATGCCTCACAAATTCATTAGAGTTCTTTAATGAAGTGACCAGGATGGTTGATGAGCTCAGGGTGGTGGATGTAGTCTGTACGGATTTCAGTAAGGCCTTTGATAAGATTCCATATGGTTGGCTTCTCTGGAAGGTTAGATTACATGGAATCTAGGGAGAGCTGGAAAATTGGATACACAGTTGGCTTGATGGTAGGAAGCAGAAAGTAATACTGGAAGGATGCTTGTCTGGAGGCCTGTGACGAGTGGCGTGCCTCAGGGGTCGGTGTTGGGCCCATTGCTGTTTGTTATCTATATCAAATGATTTGGATGAGAGTGTACAAGGCATGACTAGTAAGTATAATCATGGACAGTGAGGAAGGTTATCGGAAATTGCAGCAGGATCTTGATCGGCTGGCGAAGTGGGCCAAGAAATGGCAAATGGAGGTTAATATAGATAAGTGTGAGGAGTTCCATTTTGGAAATTCAAACCAAGGTAGGACTTTCATGGTGAATGATTGGGCCTTAAGGAATGTAGTGGCACAGAGGGACCCCGGAGTTCAGGTGCATGGTTCTCTGAAAGTGTAGTCACGGGTAGATAGGGCAGTGAAGGGGGCTTTTGGCACACTGGCCTTCAGCAGTCAGGGCACTGAGTACAGAAGTTGGGAAGTTATATTGCAGTTGTACAGGATGTTGGTGAGGCCGCATTTGGAATACTGTGTTCAGCTTTGACCACCTTGCTGTAGGAAGGACAATGTTTAACTGGAAAGAATGCAGAAGAAATTTACAAGGATGTTGCCAGGACTCAAGGGACTGAGTTATAGGGAGAGGTTGGACAAGATAGGATTTGTTTTCTTCAGAGCATAGGAAACTGAGGGGGCACTTTATAGAAGTGTGTAAGATCAAGAGAGGCATGGATAAGGTGAATGCACACAGTCTTTTTCCCAAGGATGGCAAATCGAGGACTAAAGGGCGTCAGTTTAAGGTAAGAGGGGAAAGAATGCATGGGAACCTGAGGGGCAACAATTTACCTGGAGGTGGTATGCACATGGAATGAGCTGTTAGTGTAAGTGGCTGAGGTGGGTACATTAATAACATTTAAAAGACATTTAGACAAATACATGGAAAGGAAAGGTTTAGAAGGATATGGGCCAAGTGCAGGGAAATGGAGTCAGTGTAGATGGACATTTTGGCTGGCACAGACCACGTTGTGCTGAAGGGCCTGTGTCCATGCTGCGGGACTCGATGATTCTATGGTTCTTTTTGAATCTGTGAGACATCAGAGACCATTGGTAACAATAGTTCCATGGACATTATTATTGAGATAAGCTTTCATTTCCAGATTTTATTAACTATTGAGTTGAAAATATCATCATCCACTCTGGTAATATTTAAATCCATTTAACCTGGGTTTCTGCAACAGTAATCCAGCAACATTGCCCTTCACCGTTACCATCCTACTCAAACATTAAGGACTTGGAGCTTTGAAGAAAGAGGAAATATTTGATCAAATTTGTGTAAATGTAAGTCACTATTTTCTGCAGATTGAAAAGAAATTAGGCAATAATCCTAGTTTGCTACCCTCCAGGTTCCTGAGACAATTTTGCAGTTAAAGGGGGCCTATTTTTGATTGCGTTTTATGGTTATCACACAACATTTTTAAAACTTTGTTTTTAATTTGATGTGTTTTCTTTAAGCTATATTTCAATGGGTTCCTTATTTCCTGATTTCCTTTATGTAGATTATATTTTTAGTTAAAATACAATCCCTGAGTCTATATGCATAGTTTTTTTCTAGCTTTCAGCTCTTTTATATGAGATTAATACCTTTTGATCCTTATAAATGCAAGTATAATTTTGAATGAAGCTCTGCGGAAATCTGCAGCTGGTGCCTTTATCGAAGTCATTATTGTTAATGTGTAAACACCTTGTGCACCATGCAGCCTAAAACAACATCATGTTGAAATATAGGTAAATGTTCACTGCAGGTCTTTGAAAGGGAAAGTCTACACAATACTCCAAATTGGGTCAAATGAAATGTTTTTACAACTGAAAGATCACTTCAGTTGGTGAGGTAAGAGTGGCAACCCTTGATACTAAGGCCATATTTGCCTGAGTATGGCATCAGGGCACTTAGTAAAACTAGAATCAAAGGATAACAGGGGCAAACAATGCGTTAATTGGAGTCGTAGCAGGCCAGGCAGCATCAGAGGAGCAGGAAAGCTTACTTTTCAGGTGGGGACCCTTCTTCAGAAATGGGGAGGGGTAAAGGAACTCAGGAATAAATAGAGAGAGGATGGGTGGGGCTGGAGAAGGTAGGTGGGATGGTGATAGGTGAGTGCAGTTAGGGAGTGGTGGGGATTGGCCAGCGAGGTGTGATGTGCAGGCAGGTGGGGGAGAAGACAGACAGGTTGTGTCTGGTCAAGGAGGTGGGGATGATTGGGAAGGTTGGTCATAGGCTGAGGCTGGGGCTGGGGAGATTTTGAAGCTGGTAAAGCCCACATTGACACCATTGGGCTGTAGGCTCCCAAGGTGGATTATGAGGTGCTGTTCCTCCAGTTTCAGGGTGGAGTCAGTGTAGCACTGGAGGTGATGCCACCTAGACACTTGCGAAGCAGTTACCCATTTGCCCTTAGTGTACTTGTAGAATCCCTTTGGATTCTCCGTAACCCTATTTACCAAAGCTATCTCATGTCTCCCTTTGGTTCTCCTGATCTGCCTCTTAAGTGCGTTCCTACAGCCTTTATACACTCATAGAGATTCACTTGTCCTCTGCTGCCTATACCTGACATTTGCTTCCTTCTTATTCTTGACCAAAACTTCAATTTCCTGAGTCATCCAGTGTTCCCTACACCTACCAGCCTTGCCCTTCACCCTAACAGGAACGTACTGACCCTGGACTCTCGGTATCTCATTTTTGAAGGCTTCCCATTTTCCAGCCATTCCTTTAACCTGCAAACATCTGCCCCCGATCAACTTTTGAAAGTTCTTGCCAGTACCCTTAATATTGGCCTTCCTCCAATTTAGAACTTTGATTTTTAGATCTAGTCTATCCTTTTCCTTCGCTACTTTAAAACTAGTTGTATTCCGGGCACTGGCCCCAAAGTGCTGCCCCACTGACACCTCACTCACATGCCCTGCCTTATTTACCAAGTTTTGCAACATCTGTGGTAGGTACAACCACATTCTTGTGCACACTTAATAAATTCTTCTTCATCCAAGCCCTTAACGTGAGGGCAGTCCCCAAGGCAGGATCTGCTTATTTCACACCTTGCACCATTAAACACGGTGTAGTGCGAAGGATGGCAAGCCTGCATACTTTCAGCCTTGTAGATGCAGCTAAAGTGACATTGTTCTACAACTGGTGGTGAAAGCTGAGCATGAGTACATATGTATATACATATATTTACAAATGTGAGAAAGTATTAACAATGCAGTTTCGCCAAATGTGTCCTCAGAAGCTCTTCTTTCTTTCCCTGTGCACTCTAATGAAGTTGTTAATGGTCGACATCATGGTGTCCTTTTCTGCCTGGAGCTGCAGAGGTGGCTGGTCTCTGGCAGTCATCTGAGTCCCAGAGACATGGTGTTGTTTTCTTCCTCAAGGCCATGTGGAGATGTGGCAGTGATGTGCTCACCAGTACATGCTCCAGATTTTAACCTTGCTGAAATACCCACTGAGGTGTCAGTGTCTGAGCTGGTGGAGGGTGCTGATGCATTCTCTGAAGGAGGAATACGAGTGAAGCCACCTATTACTTAGAAGGTGCAAGTCTAGGTGGGGTAGAGGAACAAGTGGATTTCAGAATACAATTAGAACACTAAATAATGCACTATAGATTAACAAGGGCCTTGGTAAAGCAAAACATATACCAGGTGTCATTTTCAGAAGGATAAAATTGAAAGGCATGTAAACTCAGTACCAAACTTTCATTCAGTATACACTATAGGGTATTCAGAGTTTTGTAAAAGGATAGAGAGGCATTGCAGATAAAATTGACATTGATTGATATCAGAAATGCATGAATATATATATATCAGGAAAGAATTATCAGACTAGGCATCTTACCCCTTAAAAAAGGAGGGTTGAAGAGTGACCAAAAGAGGTCTTTAAAATGATTGAAGATTTAGTGGAATAAGCACAGAGACTGCGTTTGGGGAAGAGCACAATGAAAGTCATCAATGTAAAACTGCCACCAAGAAATCCACGACAGAATTCAGAGTAAAAAAAATCTTTAACCAAACACTGAAGAGGATGTGGAACTTGTTACCACAGGGAGCAGTTGAATAGACATATTTAAGGGAATTGGTCAAACATTTGAGGAGGAAAGGAATAGAGGTTTATAATGCTGGATTTATTTGGTTTAAGATGGGAGAAGCTCAATTGGAGTGTTGTCAGTGGCATGGGCCAGTTAACTCTGCATTGTTGGGCCGAATGGACTATTTGTGAGCTGTAAAAGGTAAAGTTATCATAGTTCTACTGGAATATAGATAACGAAATGTGAGGCTGGATGAACACAGCAGGCCCAGCAACGTCTCAGGAGCACAAAAGCTGATGTTTCGGGCCTCGACACTTCATCAGAGAGGGGGATGGGGTGAGGGTTCTGGAATAAATAGGGAGAGAGGGGGAGGCGGATCGAAAATGGAGAGAAAAGAAGATAGGTGGAGAGGAGAGTATATGTCGGGAGGTAGGGAGGGGATAGGTCAGTCCAGGGAAGACGGACAGGTCAAGGAGGTGGGATGAGGTTAGTAGGTAGGAGATGGAGGTGCAGCTTGGGGTGGGAGGAAGGGATGGGTGAGAGGAAGAACAGGTTAGGGAGGCAGAGACAGGTTGGACTGGTTTTGGGATGCAATGGGTGGGGGAGAAGAGCTGGGCTGGTTGTGTGGTGCAGTGGGGGGAGGGGACGAACTGGGCTGGTTTTGGGATGCGGTGGGGGAAGGGGAGATTTTGAAGCTGGTGAAGTCCACATTGATACCATTGGGCTGCAGGGTTCCCAAGCGGAATATGAGTTGCTGTTCCTGCAACCTTCGGGTGGCATCATTGTGGCACTTCAGGAGGCCCATGATGGACATGTCATCTAAAGAATGGGAGGGGGAGTGGAAATGGTTTGCGACTGGAAGGTGCAGTTGTTTATTGTGAACCGAGCGGAGGTGTTCTGCAAAGCGGTCCCCAAGCCTCCTTTTGGTTTCCCCAATGTAGAGGAAGCCACACTGGGTACAGTGGATGCAGTATACCACATTGGCAGATGTGCAGGTGAACCTCTGCTTAATATGGAAAGTCATCTTGGGGCCTGGGATAGGGGTGAGGGAGGAGGTGTGGGGGCAAGTGTAGCATTTCCTGCGGTTGCAGGGGAAGGTGCTGGGTGTGGTGGGGTTGGAGGGCAGTGTGGAGCGAACAAGGGAGTCACGGAGAGAGTGGTCTCTCCGGAAAGCAGACAGGGGTGGGGATGGAAAAATGTATTGGGTGGTGGGGTCGGATTGTAGATGGCGGAGGTGTCAGAGGATGATGCGTTGTATCCGGAGGTTGGTGGGGTGGTGTGTGAGAACGAGGGGGATCCTCTTTGGGCGGTTGTGGCGGGGGCGGGGTGTGAGGGATGTGTTGCGGGAAATGCAGGAGACGCGGTCAAGGACATTCTCGACCACTGTGGGGGGATGTTGCGGTCCTTGAAGAACTTGGACATCTGGGATGTGCGGGAGTGGAATGCCTCATCGTGGGAGCAGATGCGGCGGAGGCGGAGGAATTGGGAATAGGGGATGGAATTTTTGCAGGAGGGTGGGTGGGAGGAGGTGTATTCTAGGTAGCTGTGGGAGTCGGTGGGCTTGAAATGGACATCAGTTACAAGCTGGTTGCCTGAGATGGAACATAGGCTGCTCTCACATCAGGCAGAGATGAAAGGTAATGGTTTAACCTGAGGGTTTCTCCAATTCAGGCAATGGTATAGGAGGATCCTTCATGGTAACATCATCTGATGCAGGAATTGTGCGCTGCATATCTTACATAAAGCTACATGTATGTTAGATTAGATTCCCTACAGTGTGGAAACAGGCCCTTTGGCCCAACAAGTCCACACTGCCCCTTGGAGAATCCCACCCAGACCCATTCCCCTATAACCTACACACCCCTGAACACTACAGGCAATTTAGCATGGCCGATCCACCTAGCCTGCGCATCTTTGGACTGTGGGAGGAAACCGGAGCATCTGAAGGAAACCCACGCAGACACGGGGAGAATGTGCATACTCCGCACAGACAGTTACCCGAGGCTAGAATTGAACCCGGGTCCCTGGCACTGTGAGGCTGCAGTGCTAACCACTGAGCCACCGTGCTGATGTTAAACAGTAGAATCAGCACACTTTAGGTAAAGTTCAGCAATTTAAAACCAATGTCTCAGAACAAAGCTTTGCAGTTTTGCCACAATCAGTCATGGATGGTAGTGAATAATTAAACAACCGAGGGGACTCCACAAACACAGCCATCTTCATGGATGGTGGAGCCCAGCATGTGAGTGGAGTCATCCCTAGTACAAAGGAAATGGTCATCATCATTGGAGACCAATTATCTCAGCCACAGAGTATAATTATAGGATCCCTTAGGGTTCCATCCTAAGCCCTGCCATATAAGCTGTTTTATCATTGAGATTTCCTCCATCATAAGGTCAGAAATGGGGCTTTCACTGATGATCGCACAAAGTTCAGTTCAATTCACAACTCCTCAAATAATGAAGCAATCTGTATCTGTACGTGGACAGCAATCAGGTTTGGACTGGTAAGTTGAAAGTAACATTTTTGACTCACTATTATTAAGCTATGGCCACTAGCCTACAGAAGAAAGTTCACCTCCCCATGTCTTCCCAGAGGAGTACTGTTCCTGTATTCTCCCATCATCGGCATCCTATTAAGGTAAGAAACTTAACATGAATACTGTGGCTACAAGAACAGATCAGAGGCTAGGAATCCTAGTAATTCACATTCTGAATCTCAAAGTCACAGGTTAGGAGTGCAAGACCTTGCCTGGACATGTGCGGTTTCAAACAACACAAATACAAATCAAAGCTCTCTGATGAAGGGTCCATAGGCCCGAAACATCAGCTTTTGTGCTCCTGAGGTGCTTCTTGGCCTGCTGTGTTCATCCAGCTCCACACTTTGTTATCTACAAATCAAAGCAGCTGTTTTGATTGGCGCCTTAAACATTGTATTGATGCACCCTACCAGCAACAGGGTACACCATTTCCAAGAGGTACTGCTGCAGCTCACTGAGGCTTCTTCCCCATCCCTTCTCAAATCCATGACCTCTACCATCAGGAGAAAGGGCAGCAAATGCAGGAGGTCACCTCCCACTGTCACTTTCTCTCTAAAATACACCACAAAATAAAATATAAAGCAAAAAATTTAAAACATGACATCGATCCTTCATTGTAACTGAGTCATGGAACACACTCTATCAAGCCAGTGAGTGCCTTTATACCACAAACATGGCAGCAAATCAGCTCACCACCAACTTCATAAGGGCAATTAGGGATGGGCAATAAGCATAGTTCTTGCTAGTAACTCTTCCAACTAATTAAAATGGAATTCATTGGCTGTGAAGTACAGTGGAGTTTTGTGAGAAGTTGGATTCCTGTCTGAATCATTCTATCTTGCCTGGCATTCACCCTCATTGCCTGGCCAGGAAAGTGTTTATTGTTTTCTGCTGTGCCGCATGAAATAAAGCCAGTTTCCTTCCTTGTGTCACCCAAGATGAACTCTTTGGTAGTCTGATTTGAAGTTGGCATTGACAGACAGGTCTTTGGATTGATTAAATATTTCATCCTCCTCTGGGAAGGGTTCATCTGGGTCTAGGGATTAAATTAAATGGGGGCACGTTAGGAACCAGACATAAAGCATGTTACAGTTCTAACAAATGGAATTCCTTCCAGATGAGTGGGTGGATAGGAGCCAGATGTCAGAGAAAGTCCTAGATGACAGGAGTACCTTCAATAACATTTGTAAAATGACTCTAAAGCATTTTGAAGCATTTTATATTTGGATCCCGTTGACTGTGCCAGCAAAAGTTGTTGCTGATTCATTTGTGTAAACTTGTCCAGCATTTAAATCATTTATTCTTCAATGTCATCAGCTGTGATGTTAGGCCTGGAAATGTACTGCTTTGTACAATGGCTGCGTCTACTGTTTACTGTTGTTTTACTGTACAAGTTCAGTCATGCTAGTTTGGCATAGATACAGTAATGGGCCCTCAGCTATGATATGTGCAGACTAAGCATGCAGTGTTTAATGGTAAATGATGCAATTTTATGTTTGGTGGAAAATATTGCAGTGGAATTCAAGTGCATTTGGACAAGACTTCATAAGTAAAAAAATCTGTAATCCATTTCCTGTTTGCTGCAACCATAAGGTAACAACTTACTGGAACATAGGTCTCTTTCAACCTCAGCAATAAATACCAACGTGTATACGTAAATGATCTGGGAACTACTGAAATAATTTCCACACTCCTGCTGTTCTTGACTATATAAAGAGAGTATGGCAACATCAAGCCTAAAGCGTTAACTGTTAACATACTATTGCCTTTCTTAGGTGCCTTTACTATCTCCTGATTTATTTCCTTGCCCACATTTTGGCCACTGGTAGGAGGCCTGTACACAACTCCTAACAGGGTCTTTCTTCCTTTGTGGTTCCTCAACACCACTTGAGGCAGCTGGAATACAAATACAACCCTAGAGACCTACTACTGAAGCTGTATAAGTCTCTGGTCAAACTACACTTGAAATATTATGAGCAGTTTTAAACCCCATATCTAAGGAAGGATGTGTTGGTTTTGGAGGCCATCCAGAGGATGCTTATGAGAATGATCCTGGGGATGAGGGGCTTGACATATAAGGAGCAGTTGAGGAGTCTGGGTATGTACTCGATAGAGTTCAGAAGATGAGGGGGATCTCATTGAAGCTTACAGAGTACTGAAAGGCCTGGATAGAGTGGCCATGGAGAAGATGTTTCTCCTAGTTGGAGAGGCTAGCACCCAAGGGCACAGCTTCAGAGTAAAGGGACAACACGTTAGAGCTGAGATGAGGAGGAATTTCTCAGCCAGAGGCTGGTGAATCTGTGGAATCATTGCCTCAGGGGGCTGTGGAGGCCAAGTCATTGTGTGTCTTTGAGACAGTTGTAGATAGATTGTTGATTAGTAAGGGGACAGAGGTTTACAGGGAGGAGGCAGGAGAATGAGGTGGAGAAGCATATTAATCAGCCATGATTGAAAGACGAAGCAGACTCAATGGGCCGAACGGCATAATTCTATTCCGATCTCTTATGATCTTTTGGTCTAAAGGTGTCAGATAGAATTCAATCAGCCTGCAGTTCAACTAGGTGGGGCAACTGTGTGTCTTAAGTCACTTTTCAGGTTTATGTTTTTGGTAATGAAGCTATTGAATTTGTAATCAAATTATGAGTGTTGTGATTACCTACCTTTCACATTACACACATGATAAAAGCACAATGAGGGTTGATTCACTTGAACATTCACTCATCAATCTTCCAGCTTTCATTCAGAAGTTAAAGCACAGCTTTTAGAACCAGTTTTCTGATAAAGGAAATTAAAACACTAAGAGGAATTTTCATCTCCATGGTTCCCTGGTACAAAGCTTCAAGCGTGGGAAAAAAGTCAGAAATTTGAGTGCAAACTCAATTTGTTCACCTGCACTCTTCCCTCTCTTTATTTACTGTTAATTTTCCCTCTGCTTACCTTTTTTTAAATAAAAGTTGCTCCCAGCTTCCATAATGAACAATGGGAATGAAGTACAAGGTGACTAGAGTTTCGTTGGTAATTCTTTAAGGGAAAATAAAGGATGGCAAAGTTAGTATACACTGGGCAGAAAAATAATACACTGGACAGAAAAATAATACACTGGGCAGAAAAATAAAGTGCCATTGAAGGGACAATACAGGAATAGAATCAGAGCATTTAGATTGTGTTTAGATGTACATTTTTGCACCTTGGGTGTGATATCACTGTAAATAAAATTGAGTATGCAAAATTATGGACTGATCCAGTCAGGGTATTTAAAATATTGAGAAGATCTTATAAAGTTTCATAGAATTACTACAGTGTGAAAGCAGGACATTCATTAAATTCAACCTCCCACCCAGATCTTCCCTCCTACCTTATTCCTGCATCTCCCATGGTTACTTTACATAGCCTGCACGTCCCTGAACACTATAGACAATTTATCACGGCCAACCCACCGAACCTGCACATGTTTGGACTGTGGGAGGAAACCCATGCTGATGCTAGGAGAATATGCAAACACCACACAGACAGTCACCTGAGGCTAGAATTGGCCCTGAATCCTTAAAGCTGTGAAGCAGCAGTGCTAACCACTGAGCCACCATGTTGCCCCAAAGTAGGTGCAGAATAATAAATTTTTCTGAGGAGGAATCAAGAATGTGCTGACAATATCTTAAGTAATTTAGAAGTGAAATCAAAAATGATTTATTTTCCAAACTGGCTGTTAGAAATTTGGATTTCTCTTCCCTAACAGCTCAAACAATTTAAACATACAAGACTAGGCTGATGTATACTTTTTGATAACGGTAATTGCAATATTGGGCTGAAGTTTCTACCCACTGGCACTTGTGGTTGAAGCATTGTGCTGCCATTAATCTTCCTCTCTAGGCTGTAAGGGTGTCAGATAACTCTTTTGTCTGGATAGATGGTTTGTGATTGCAGAATAATGCCAACAGCATGGGATGAATTTCTACAACAGTTGAAGGTTCCATAAAGATTCCACTTCCTCACACTTGCTCTTTGCCTGAGGCATGCTGATCCTCAATTTAAACCATCACCTATCATTTCTCTCTCTATAGTCCAGAACATTTATGGCAACTATACCTCTCCCTTGCTTAGTCGAAGGGTCTATCCAACTATCGTTGGGAGAGGTTAGATTGCGGGTAAGTCTTAACAAAAAAAGACACTTATTTGAAATAATAAGGGGCAGTTTATTGCGTGATAATAAAAAGTATAGGTGACATTGGCATTTTTGACATAATTGCTTCAGGCTATGAGGAACCAGAGATGAAACATTGCATTCATTGGAACTTTGTGCCAGGCTGCCTGATTCTTCACTCAAAGACTGTGTGGTGTCATCAGATTGGGTGGAGCTTAATAAACTTTGTCACTAACTCTTTCAGACTTTGATAGGATAGAGATGGAGATGATTGTTTCCTCACAGCTTTTGAAACTCTCCCTGGAAAAGCAGTGGAAGCAGATCTTCGAATATTTTTAAAACAAAGTAAATAGGTTTTTGATGAACAACTGGTAAAAGTCAGGATAACATGGTGTGGTGCTAGATGAACACAGCAGGCCAAGCAGCATCTTAGGAGCAGGAAAGCTGATGTTTCGGGCCTAGACCCTTCATCAGAAATGATGAGGTTCTGATGAAGGGTCTAGGCCAGAAATGTCACCTTTTGCGCTCCTATGATGCTGCTTGGCCTGCTGTGTTCATCCAGCTCTACACCTTGTTATCTTGGATTCTCCAGCATCTGCAGCTCCTATTATCTCTGGTAAAAGGCAGGAATATGGCTTAATTTGATCATCCATAATCCTGTTGAACGGTGGAGCAGATTTGAGGCCCACTCCAGCTGCTAATACGGATACAAATATATACATATAATTATATTCATATGTGTGTACATTCGTTTTCTGGTATAGTAACAAGACGGGTGTCGAACTAAGGCAGCTGAATGAAATTGATTGCAACTGTTTCCTTAATCTTTCAAGGGATGTGGGCATCACCAATAAGGTCAATATTTCTTGCTCATCCCTTGAGCTGAGTGATTTGCTTAGCTATTTTAGAGGCCAGCTCAGAGTTGGCCACATTGCTGCGGATCTGCAGTCACATTAGACCTTCCCTGTAAAAGATGAGCCAGATGGGATTTTTCAGTGATCATTGATTGTTTTATGACAGCCAAAACTCAGTCTAGATTTCTAATCCAGATTTCCTATTCATTGAACTTCAATTCATCAGCTGCCATGGAGAGATTTGGATGCATGACCCTTGAGCATTAACATTAAATATTTTTGTCTCTGAACTAAGATTTGAGGACAGGCCTAAAGACCTGTCTTTCCCACTTCTGTTTCTGTATTCCTACACAATGACAATACTTCTGACTACGGTGAATTGAGCTGTGCTGACATAGGAACATAAGAACAGGAATAGTCCATTTAGTTCCTTGAGTCTGTTCCACCATTCAGTGAGAGCATGGCTGATCTGTGGCCTTACTCCACTACCTGCAATTGGCCAAAATCTCGTTACTATTGTTTAACAAAACATTATCTATCTCAGAATTAAAACTAACAGTTGATCCAGCATCCGCTGCCATTCGTGGAAGAGAGTTACAAACATCTACCACTCTCTGTGTCTGATCCCTGAATTCTCTATGACTGAGGCCGCCTATCTTCATCTCTGCATCATCACCTGTATTTGCTCACCTCAGTTCAACTGCTGCTGAAACACACATTTGTGCATTTGTTACGTCAAACCTTGAACAATGCGTTCTGGACTGAACTCCTTTCTTGCACTCTCAGTGTGCTTCAGATTATCCAAACCTGCTTCTCACACCCTCACTCACTTTTCACCCATTACTCCATGTCCATTGGTCTGTAATTATCTCAGTCTGATATTGAGTCAATTCTCATCCAAATTTCTTCATGGCCTTGTCTTGTCTTATCTTAAAACCATCTTCGAATCCTATGATTCTCCAAAATCTCTCCTATGCTAGCATTTTATATTTCTCTGATTTTGATTGCACAACTCATGTTTATCAGTTGCCAAGTCTCTAAGCTCTGCACAACTTCTCTCTTTTAGCCAGATTTGAATCAGTTGGCCTCTGCTGGCAACTGCTCACCCAATTAGCCAGACAAAGACCCCGGTAACAGAGCCCTAAAGAGGACAACAATGAAGAAACAGAAATAAGGGGGAGCAGGAAGATTGACTCCAGATTTGCTTTAGCATCTGGCCCTCAACTTGTACTGAGACAAAGGTCCATGACAAGCTGTCATTAAAGAAAATTTGAGTTGGAACAGCTTCATGTCATTTGAGGGGCATTGGCAATTACGACAACAGTAAAACTTGTAAGCACAGTGGGGTAGAATCAAAACAATCTTGCCAAAGCTTTACATACTTTAAATGTTTCAGCTTAATTCATTTAATATAGATGTCCTTTGAAGTTATTCCTTAATAAAGCTATTATTGTAATAAACATTGTACTGTTTTACTCAGTGACTACTTTGTAACAGAGCTAAAAGAAAATACTTTCTAATTTGGAAAGCAAAGACTCTTTGTCCATAGAAGCCGCTCTCCAGCTCTTGGAATTTCCATCGATGAAAAATTGTAGGAAGTTTGCTTTCATTCTCCAGGTCATCTGTCAACATAAAATGCATGGGGTATTAAAATTTCCACACTTTACAACCAATCGATATCAATGTGTACAACTGATACAAGAGACTCCCTGACTGTGGTGTTGGGGGAAATGCTTGCCTCTTAAAGGTCTGGTTTTTGAGCAGAGTATGGCTACTTGGAAGGAACAGTGAGACATCTCAGATTTGTTAGCCCAGTTGGCTAAGAACACAATGCTTCATAGTGCAAATGGTGTAGGTTTATTCCTGGGGGTGGGGTAGTGGGATTTGTCTCTTTGCATTATAATTTCATGATGTAGAAATGAATGGACAGCTATGATTAACAGTCCTTGCACAACAAGACCACTGCAGAGAGAGGGTAGCGTGCAGGATTGTCCCATCATTCACGGATTTAAGGTAATTTCAATTGTAAGGGCTGTAGAAGAGTGGTTTGTGGGGTAAACAGGTGGCAGGGGTGTTATTAGGTTGAGTTATGGGGGATTAGGATATTGGTGAATTAAATCTGGGGTCAAGTGATATCCAGATTGTGTCTGTAATTGTGAAGTTGCTCAGATTCTTGCCCAGCCTTTTGGGCTTTGAAATTTCTCAATTGTAATCTCCCAGCCAACTATACCTCTGAATTTTCTTTTTTAGATAGTCTAACCATGTAAAACAGATCAAGGATATAAATTACGCTGTGCTTGGAATGAGCTAAACCAGATTAGTTTATAAACAATTCGCGAAAGATTCACATTTTCCACTGATGAAAAAATTATTTTCATAGTTATGAAGATAATGAACAGCAGTAAAGAAGCAAAGTGGGGAATTAACGGCTGTCCAGATGATTGGAGCACTAATTCTGCAGTAGGGTTCATCAAATGTGGTTATAAGTACTCTTATGGACTTCATCACATGATTTACCCCTGAGCTCCAGGAATTAGTTGGCCAACACATTCATCCCTGTGACACACTGCTTTCCTATGCCAACTGGAACGCAAGATGGCTTCTGATCCAATTGGATGGCGCTTTATTGACAACACAATATCTTTTTCTCCCATTTTTTCCCGTGATTCATTAACAGATTAGGGCATCGCTAGTCAGGCAGCATTTATTGTCCATCCCTAATTGCCCACCACAGACGGCAGTTAAGAGTCAACCACTTTGCTGTGGGTCTGGAGTCACATATAGGCCCGACCAGGTAAGGATGGCAGTTTCCTTCCTTAAAGGGCATTAGTGAACCAGATGGATTTTTCTGACAATCAGCAATGGATTTATGGTCATCATTTGGCTATTAATCCCAGATAATGAATTCAAACTCCACCATCTGCAATGGCAGGATTTTAACCCAGTTCCCCAGAACGTTATCTGGGTCTCAGGATTAACAGTCCAGTGACAATACCACTAGACCATCAGCTCCCCCAGATTTTCATGCTTCCATATCCGGCTAAGAGAAGCTCCCAAAGAAAATTAGACAGAGAGAAAAATTCCATTTTAATGTCCCTGCAATCTTTCTCTAGGATTTTATACAGCAGTGAGAGATTGATCTTCAATTCCTGTTAGTCATTCTGCCAATCATGCTCCTCTGGACACAGTCTTTGTTTGTTCATCGGTCCCATTATTTCCTTTGGTTCTGTCTCACCAAACCTTTTGTAGTTTGCTGTCACCAGTCCTCACCAGATCACAGACCTTCCCTTTTATTCTTTTACAGTTTTTCCCCTATTTGACCAACATCTAGCTTTTCTGATGAAATGTTATCAAAGAGTCATACAGCATGGAAACAGACCCTTCGGTCCATCTTGTCCATGCTGATTGGATATTCTACATTAATCTAGTCCTATTGGCCAGCATTGGCCCAGATCCTTTAAGCCCTTCCTATTTATATGCCCATCCTGATGCATTTTAGAACAATAGAACAATACAGCACAGAACAGGCCCTTTGGCCCTCGATGGAAGCTGCTTTTAAATGTTTTTAAATCCCCATTTTAAATGCTGTAATGGTACCAACCTCCACAACCTTCTCTGGCAGCTCTTTCCACACATGCACTACCCTCTACATGCAGCCTATGGTGAGGCCTAAACAACATTATGGGATACAAAACTAAACAATGCAAGACAGAAGACAAAGACACATCCCTCCCTGATGCGCTCAATGTTTTCTATGCTCGGTTTGAGCAGAATGCCAGCGGCGTGGTCATGCATGCCCTGACAGCCCCAGACAAACCTGTTCCCCTCTGTCACCGCTCCAGATGAAAGATTGGTCTGCCTGGAAGTCAACCCAAGGAAGACGATGGGCACAGGCAGAGTCTCCGGCCGAGCACTCAGGTCCTGTGCAGACCAGTTGGCAGAGGTATTCACCAACATCTTCCTACAAGCTGAAGTCCTCACGTGCTTCGAGAAGACCACCACCATCCCCGTACCTAAGAAAGCACACTGCCCAGTGGCTCTGACCTCACCAATCATGAAGTGCTTTGAGAGGATGGCCATTACCAACATCAACTCCAGTCACCCAGCCTGCATCGATCTCCTATAATTCACTTACCGATGTAACAGGTCCACAGCAGATGCCATATTCCCTAGCCCTGCACTCCTCCCTGGAACATATGGACAACAAGGACACCCACATCAGATTCTTGGTCGTTGACTACAGCTCCACCTTCAACACCATTATCCCCTCCAGACTGGTCTCAAAATCGCGTCACTTTGGTCTTGGCTTCATCCTCTGCAACTGGATCATCAGCTTTCTGACATATAGACCACAGTCAGTGAGGACAGGTAACTGCCCCTCCTCCACAGTAACGCTCAACACTGGAGCCCCCCGAGGATGCATCTTCACCCCCATACTGTACTCCCTGTACACCTATGACTGTGTTGTCAAATTCTGAATGAACGCCATCTACGAGTTTGCTGATGGCACCACCGTTGTAGGGCAGTAGGTCAGAGTACAGAAAGGAGATAGAGAGCTTGGTGACCTGGTGCAATGAGAACAACCTCTTTCTCAATGTCAGCAAAAGCTAAAGAACTGTTCGTGGACTCAAGAAAAAAGGAGGAGAAAACGCCTCATCTACATCAATGGAGCTGAAGTTGAGAAAGCGAAGAGCATCAGGTTCCTCAGAGTGATGACAACCAATAATCTGTCCTAGACTTCCCACGTTGATGTGATGGTCCAGAAGGCACAACAATGCCTCTTCTTCCTCAGGCGACTCTGGAAACTTGGCATGTTCATAAGGTCCCTCACCAATTTCTACAGATGCGCCAATGAAAGCATACTGTCCAGGTACATAATGGCCTTATATGGCAACTTCTCTGCCCAGGACCTTAAGAAGTTACAGAAGGTGTGTGCACAGCCCAGACCATCATGGAAACCAACCTTCCAACCATGGACTCCACTTACATGACTCACTGCCACGGGAAGACTGCCAACATTATTTAAGGCTTTTCCTACGCCGGTAATCATCTCCTCTAACCACTTCCATCAGGCAGAAGTCACAGAGGTTTGAACACCTGCCCCAACAGGTTCAGGAACAGCTTTTCCAGGCCATCATTAAACTGATGAATGGATTCTCTAACTTTAAATAAGCTGATCTTGCTAATGTTGATCTTGTCTGGCATGTGCCCTGTGCAAAGTAATCTGTACGCTTCTGTCTAGGTATTTTTCACTCGATGATCTGCATGTCCTTGCTTACTGTGATCTGCCTGTACTGCTCACAAACAAAGCTTTTCACTGTACTTGGGTGCATGTGGGAATAGATAAATACATAAAATCAAATCAAATCAAATTGGCCCTTGTGTCCCTTTTAAATCTTTCCCCTCTCACCCTAAACCTATGCCCTCTATTTTTGGACTCCCTGACCCTGGACAAAAGACTTTGTCCATTCACACAATCCATGTCATTCATAATTTTATAAACTTCTAAATGTTATCCCTCAGCCTCCACACTCCTGGGAAAACAGCCCTGGTCTATTGAGCCTCTCCTTATAGTTCAGTCTTTGGCGACATCCTTGTAAATCTTTTCTGAACTCTTCCAAGTTTCACAACATCTTTCCTACAGCAACCTGAAACCTTGGGTGGAAGATTAACTGTGGTGCACCATTCCCAATGATGCATTTAGCATTGTGCTCCACTTCTGCTACCTTGTTATTTCCTGGTTCCCATGCAATCTAAATTAAAGATCTAAACACCAGCACTGAGAATGGGAATCATGCAATTTTCCAGGGAGGCAAATGTTCCAGTGGTGAAACCTGCATCAGCTGATAATGCTTTGGTCACTGGTGAGATACCAGTATTCTAGGCCAAAAGGACACTCTCCATCATGGCAATAACTGTCCCACCAAACACGAGTGCATCTCTTTGATGAAGCCTTCCTTTGTTGGATACCACCTGACCAACAACCCTCCTCTTATGCTACCTGTACCTGATATTTCAGCCCTTGTTACTGATTGGCAAGAATTCACCTTGATCAAATCCTCTCGTCCTGCTCCTGCAGGAATATTGGCTGCATGATATCCCTGGGCATTCCACAGATTGAGTTCAAAACAACAGAATGTGTTAGAAGTAATGTGAGGTGATGGATTCCATTGTCAGAATGAATGAGCAGTTCTCTAGTTTCAACTTTTCAAACACCCGTGACTCCTCAGATACTGAAATATTCCATGTCCAATGCAGCAAGACCTCATCTAGAGGTACAGTTCCGAAGAAGGGTCACTGGACTTGAAACATTAACTCTGCTTTCTATCCAGGTGGAGGCCTCGACGCTGCGGTATTTTCACCAGACTGGTAACCCAGAAGCCCAGGCCTGAGTTCAAATTCCACACAGGAGCTGGTGGAAATTAAACAATGTTATGGGGTACCACAATGGCACAGTGGTTAGCACTGCAGCCTCACAGCACCAGGGACCCGGGTTCGATTCCAGCCTCGGGCAACTGCCTGTGCGGAGTTTGCACATTCTCCCTGTGTCTGCGTGAGTTTCCTCCGGGTGCTCCGGTCTCCTCCTACAGTCCAAAGGTGTGCAGGTTAGGTGGATTGATCATGCTAAATTGCCCATAATGTCCAGGAATGTGTAGGCTAGGTGTTTTAAGGAAATGCAGGGAAACAGGGATGGGTAGGGGTTGGATCTGGGTGGGGTGTACTTCAGAAGGGCAGTGTGGACTTGATGAAATGAATGGCCAGTTACCACAATGCAAGGATTCTATGATTCTAATTCTGCTTTCCCCTCTCCACCATTGCTGTTCTGCCTGCTGAGTTAGTTCAGAATTTCTTGCATTGAGTTTGCATTTCCTCAATTTCTGTGTGTGTGTGTGTGTGTGTGTGTGTGTGTGTGTAGAATTGCTTGTGAAGAACCACATTAAATGTGTAAAGCCAGTGAGTGTTCCATAGTTCAGGACTATTCCTTCCACTGCAACCCCTATCCATCATCACCAGCACCACAGCACTGCCACCACAGCCTCCCTCCTGGTTTTCATTGATCTCCCAGAGCTGTGTTAGAAACTGGAGCCACAGACATTGGCTGCTGTCCAGAATTTTGCTCAGAATGCTCTCTCCTCACGCAGGAAAGTTGACAATTTACATTTTGGAGGGTCCCACAGTCGAGCTCGTCTGACTTCCTACCTGATATATTTTCGCATATTTGCTTTACAATACAATTGGAGAGGGGGAAGCCTTTCACGCAGCCTCCCGAATCTGGCCCGTTTGTACTGCCTTTGCACTTACAACTAGTTTCCAGTCATGTTACAAAGCTTGCATCTAAATTGTAGCAGATCTGAAGCTATAGCAGAGGAATTAAGGTAAAAACTGAGACATGTGAAAGCTGTGTGCGGTTTTCGGTGAGGGTGAGGCACAGATACATCTGTTTTGCTTATGCAGAGAAAGAAAAGATGTCTTACTGGTTTTAAATTGAGCAAGCAGTCTATTAAAATGCAACCCTTGAAGTTTCTAAACAATGTGGTTAAACTATCTGTTTAGGATAGTCCTGTCTGAAGCTGCACAGGCTGTTCAGACAGTACCCATGTGCTATTTGTGTACTTTCACCATCATATGGTGGCTTTTTCATTTGCAGCCTTTAATAATCTTAAAATACAATTTATGCCAAATTAAACCATCTGAGAACGCATTAGAAGGAGTGAGACAAAACAAGATGCAATTGGAAATCAAACTCAGTGAACTTAACTGTAAAAGGTTTCTGATGATCCAGGAACATAACAGGACGAATCAAATGGGTTTGTTTTTTGACAATGCCTCAATTTAAAAATCCCTATCCCTTCACAACCTTGCCATTCTATATCTCTGGAACTTTGCGCAGTATCCTTACAGCGCAGTAAGAGGCCATTGAGCCCATTGAACTGCAACCCTCCAAAGATCATCCCATCTAGACCCAGTCCCCAAACCTATTCCCACAATCCTACATTTGCTATGGCTAATTCACCTAATCTGCACATCCTGAATGCTACAGAATTATTCAGCATAGCCAATCCACCTAGCCCGCACATTTGGACTGTGAGTGGAAGATGGATCACACAGAGGAAGCCCACACAGACATGGGAAGAACATGCAAACCCCACACAGACAGTCACTCAAGACTCAAATCAGACCAGGGACCTGGCGCTGTGAGGCAGCAGTGCTAAGCACTGAGCCACCATGCTGTCCAGATCCCTCAACTCTCTGAATTTTTCCAATTCTGCCCAATTGCTGTCCCAGGTTTTTACCACTCCACCATTGCCAGCTGGGCTTATTTGGAATATCTTCCCTAAAGTTTCCACATCTCCTCATCTCTTTTTCCTTTTAGGATGCTGATGATAACCCTACGGTGTTCTTGTTGTTACTCAACAGGCCCAAAATGGTAATGATAACATTTGCACCTTGGTTAAAGTTGGCTAATTCAGAACAGACTAGAAATTGGCCTGACACTTTCAAAGTCAATACAATTTGTATCATTGTTATCAGAGATAATGGGAACTGCAGATGCTGGAGAATCCGAGATAACAAAGCGTGGAGCTGGATGAACACAGCAGGCCAAGCAGCATCTTAGGAGCACAAAAGCTGATGTTTCGGGCCTAGACCCTTCATCAGATGAAGGGCCTAGGCCAAAAATGTCAGCTTTTGTGCTCCTCAGATGCTGCTTGGCCTGCTGTGTTCATCCAGCCCCACATTTTGTTATCCTGGTATCATTGTTATGCATTTTATCCACTGATATCCCAGTTTCTGTAACAGTGATGTAAACATTCTAACTAAACAAGACATCATTACTGATTAGATCATAGAATAGTACTTCCAATCTCACTGCTAGGAAGTTATGATTATGTAGATGTCTTTTGAACACTTTTCACTCAGCCCTGTCCAAGATCTCAATAATTTACGTTGTCCTACATGTGGGTTCTTAGCATTAGTGGTATTGGTGTGGCTCATAGCACCAGGGACCTGGGTTCAATTTCACCCTGGGGTGACTGTGTGGAGTTTGCACGTGATTGAGTTTACGATGGGCCAAATAGCCTGCATCCACGCTGTAAGCTTCTAAGATTTGCAATGCTTTATTTGAGAACCTCATATTACTTTAAAAACATACCAACTATACCAAAAGACAACCTTTGCTCAGTTTCTGATTGCATTTATATAATGCAGATTTCTGTCAGGCACTGTGTTCTATCCTCTTCCAGTTAGCTTAACATTGGTGGAAAGGACAATAATGGAATCATTACTGAAGGGGATAATGGAAGAACATCCAGAAATGAAAAATATGTTAATAAATAGCATGGGTTTCAAGTGCAAAAATCTTGCTTGATAAACTTTATGAAAATTTTTGAGGAGAGTGATAGTAGTGCTCCATGCAGACTTGATGTGATGAATAGTCTTCCTCTGCGTGGAGAAAGTGTGTTAAGATTACTCAGCAAGTCTAAGTTACTGTCCATTTCCATGCTTTCTGTAGTCTGGAGCATGGATAGAATTGTTAGAGGCTTCAACTTCCCATCACATGGGGTTGACCAGGAATCTCTCCTACCCTTACTGCCTGACATTAGCAAGCATTAGGTGGATTTGCAGGTTGATAATCAACCTATTTAGCCATGTCATGGTCATATCTTCTTTGGTCTTGAACTTCTCGGGTAGAACTCAACTTTCGGTTTCTGGGTTAGAGTCAGGAATGTTACCCAATGCACCACAAAAAGGAGTATACACTGGTGATTCAGTAGATGCTGTAAGTGTAGATTTTTGGAAGGCCATCGTAGACCAGTAAATAAAGTGAAAGGTTGTGGAATAAGTGGAAATATGGTGAAATGGATTGCTGGCTATCTACAAGGCAGAAAGCATGAAGTCCGAGTAAAGGGATAACACAGTGTGGAGCTAGAGGAACACAACAGGTTTCCTAGTCTGAGTCACGACTGGTTATTCATGAGGATCAGTGTGAGGTCCACTATCATGTGCCACGTACATTATAAATAGAACTTTGGTATCAGAAACACAATTTCTAAATTTGCAGATTGCAACAAATTGGAAGGATGGTTAATATCACTGCAAAAAATTATTGTTAGATATAAATAAATTTATAATGACCAAATAAATGGCAAATGAAGTTCAACACAGACAATTGTAAATTTGTACATTTTGGTTGGAAAGTTAGGTCATTTATTACTTAGAATGTGTGAATTAAGTTGGAATAAAGGGGAAAAAAAGGGTCTAGAGTACAAATACATCAATTATTAAAATTGTGCTGGAGATTAGTATAACTGTTATTAAAGCGATTAAGAACTGGACTTTTTTTTAGAGGAACACAATTGAAAAGTAAACAGTCTTGGCTAAACATGTTTTGAATCTTGGTTGTAATACATTTAGAAAACTTTGTCCAGCTCTCTTACCATTCCCCCATCAGCAGGCAATCCTGTTCTTTGGCTATCTGTAGTGAGCATGTGCATGACTGTGGACACACAAAGAGATACCTATTCACTGAAGCAGACGCCATTCCCGAGTATAGTCAGCATTACCTTGGGTCGAACAAGCAGGCACTAATCCTCCTGCACAAATGAAAGACAGAAGTGTTCCACTGGATCACCTTTGTAAGGGGGGGGGGGCAGATTCTTTTTTAAAAAAACAGTCAGGGGCAGAGGCTGCAATCTTGCCTTAAACCTCAATGTTGTCTGTGCACTTACATTACACCAGGCAGGAGTATTTCATTTAGGGAGGGGAGGCAGGGGTGAAATGAAAAGTAACTTCCTGATCCAACGGCCAGCAAGAGGGCTGCCAGTTGCAGCATCCCATCATTCCTTTGGTATTTAGCCAAGCTAAGGGTTAAGAGTAAAATGGTGAAAACTGGAAGCTCAATAATGACCTTAATTCATTAGCATTGAAGCAACATGTGAGAAGGAGAAAAATATAGAGTTCAGATTTTGATTGGAACATGACTGTTATACAATATAGTTTTGATTGATCATCGGAATGCTGTAATGTTTTTATCCATGTTTTGGATGTGTCGAGTAATTGAATTTGATGGCGTTAATAGGTGGTTAGGTTTACAAAAGAAAATGAACAAATGTGAGCAAGTTACTGTAAGTTTGTTGAGTAACAAGGCAGTGTTGATTCTTGAGAGGTTCAACATATGGGCATGTTTTGCTTTAAGGTTCAAGAGGCCATTTGATGACTCTTTAATTCCAAAACTCGCAGAATCTGAGAAATCCAAAAACAAATTCACAATTTGATGACTGCCCTTTTAAATTTTCTTGTATTTATTAAGGAAAACATGAATACAAAAGGGATCATAGAGGATAGAGAACAGGGCCTTGTAATTGCCCAACAAAGATGTTGAGCATGTTACCCAGAAGCCTGACATGATGAACATCCAGCACAGGAGAAGGCTATTCAGCCCATTGTACCTATGCTGGTTCTTTGAAAATGATATTTAATTAGTGCCACCTCCTTGCCTCACAGCTCTGCAAATAAGTTGTTTTCAAATATGTTTAATTCCCTTCAGCAAGTTACCATTGAATCTGATTTAGACGGTACATTCCAGATCATAACAAATAACAATATTAGGAAAACACGTTCTCCTTGTCTCCCTCTCTTTCTGCTGCGAAATAATTATCTTCAATGATCTCAGCATGAGCTATTCCAATTCACAGACGGTAACAGGCTGGGAAAAAGGGTTGGAGGCATCCAAGGCATTTAGATTTTGTTGTGTAGGCCTGGTCTTTTGAAATCAATGCCATACACGATGTTCAGCTTCAGGTAGCTCATGTAAAGACTAAGTTATGATGAAGAAATTCAGTATCAAGAGCATTTAGAGTCATAGAATCACAGAGATATACAGCACAGAATCGGACCATTTAGTCCAAATCATCCATGTCGATCAGATATCTTAGTTAATCTAGTTCCATTTGTCAGCATTTGGCCTATATCCCTCTAAATTGCGTACAGTTCTGGTCACCGCATTATAAGAAGGATGTGGAAGCTTTGGAAAGGGTGCAGAGGAGATTTACTAGGATGTTGCCTGGTATGGAGGGAAGGTCTTACGAAGAAAGGCTGAGGGACTTGAGGCTGTTTTCGTTAGAGAGAAGAAGGTTGAGAGGTAACTTAATTGAAACATATAAAATAATCAGAGGGTTAGATAGGGTGGACAGGGAGAGCCTTTTTCCTAGGATGGTGGCGGTGAGCACGAGGGGGCATAGCTTTAAATTGAGGGGTGAAAAATATAGGACAGATGTCAGAGGTAGTTTCTTTACTCAGCGAATAGTAAGGGAATGGAACGCTTTGCCTGCAACGGTAGTAGATTCGCCAACTTTAAGTACATTTAAGTTGTCATTGGATAAGCATATGGACGTACATGGAATAGTGTAGGTTAGATGGGCTTGAGATCGGTATGACAGGTCGGCACAACATCGAGGGCCGAAGGGCCTGTACTGTGCTGTAATGTTCTATGTTCTATGTTCTATGTAAATCTTTCCTATTCACGTACCCATCTAGATGTCTTTTAAATGTTGTAATTGTACCAGCCTCCACCACTTCCTCTGGCAGCTCATTCCACACATGCACCACCCACTGTATGCATCAAGTTGCCCCTTAGGTCCCTTTTAAATCTTTCCCCTTTGACCTTAAACCTATGCCCTCTAGTTTTGGACTATGCTACCCTGAGGAAAAGACCTTGGCTATTCATCCTATCCATGCCTCTCATGATTTGATAAACTTCTGAAAGGTCACTTCTCAGCCTCTGATGCTCCAGGGAAAATAACCCCAGCCTATTCAGCCACTCCCTATAGCTCAAACCCTCTAACCCTGGCAACAACCTTGCAAATCTTTTCTGAACACTTTCAAATTTCACAACATCCTTACTGCAGCAGAGAGAGCAGAATTGAATGCAGTATCCCAAACATGGACTAACCAATCATCTGTTCAGTCGCCACAACTCCTATACTCAATGCACTGATTAATAGAGGCAAGCATATCGAACACCATCTTCGCTATCCTATCTACCTTCCACACCATTTTCAAAGAGCTATGAACCTGCACCCCAAGGTGTCTTTGTTCAGCAATTCTTCCCAGGACTTGATTTACCCCACCAAACTGCAGCACCTCATATATACCAATATTAAACCCAGCTGCCACTTTTCTGCCCATCGGCCCATTTGATCAAGGTCATGCTGTACTCTGAGTCAATTTTCTTTGTTGTCCAATACACCACGAATTTTGGTGCCATCTGCAAACTTCGTAATCATATCTTCTACATTCACAACCAAATAATTTATATAAAGTGACAAAAAAGCAGTGGGTCCAGCACCAATTCTTGCAGCACACCAGTGGCCACAGGCCTCCAGACTGAAAAACAACCCTCTTCTGTTTCCTACCTTCTAGCCAATTTTGCATTCAAATGGCTAGTTCTTCCAGTTTTCTATGAGCTCTAACCTTGCTCACCATGCAACCATGTTCTTCAGTAGTTTTTTTCCGATCTTACATTCTGCCAGTTATGCTTCCATACCTTATAGGAAACTGGTCCAATTTTTTTCCATGTACTGCTGTGAGTTTTCTTTTACTCATGCATCAGATGTGAGGGAACTAGAGGGGGTGGGAAGGAGATTCACCAGGATGTTTTGTGGGTGCAGCATTCTAGCTATGCAGAAAGGCTGGATAAATTTGGGCTGTTTTCTGTTGAGCAGAGATTGTTGGAGAGTGGTTGGGGTGGAACCAATTCAGGTGTATAAGAACATGAGGAAGTAGTGACTGTAACAAGGTTAGCCAGGTGGATCTATAGCCAGTGACTGTTAATCTGGACCAAACAGGGACCCCTTGCTGACCGATATAAACAGGAGTGCCAGAGGTTCTGTTCACTCTGAGGGCTGTCTCTGAGGGAGCTGGATCAGTGTCAAGGACTCTCCATGTGTAAATAAAGGGTGCCTTGGCGAAGGGATACTGGCCTCTGTGGGAGTTTTCTCAGGGGTCATGGGCAGGGTGGATAGAAAGCAGCTGTTCCCTTTACTTGGAGGGTCAATAATGAGGGGGTAAAATTTTAAAGTGAAAGACAGGGAGTTTAGAGTGGACTTGAGGATAAACCTTTACACTCTGTGCAGGGTGAGGGTCTGTGATATGCTGCCTAGAATGGTAGCTGATACAGGAAACTACACACCTTTGAAAAGTACTGGGACGAGCAGTTGAAGTGTCATAACATTCAGGGCAATGGGCCAAATGCAGGGAAGTGAGAGTCCTGTAGGTCTTAGTATATTTTTGTCAGTGCCAATTTGATGGGCTAAAGGGCCTCTTCTGTGCTGTATGTCTCTATGGTGATACAGGCATCACTGGCTTAGACAGTTGTTGTCCTGTTGGTAACTGGCCTCTCAATGGGACCGCCCAATTATCAGAGTTTTTTCAGGCTAGCAAGGCAAGCTGCTCCAGAATGGTTCTATGCCCACCTCTTTGTAACTTCATACCCTCACCTATGGTTTGAAGCTGGCTTTGACACAGGTTTAATGAATTCGGCCCCGAGTCAAGGTATTAAAACAGGCCTAACACTATGTGAAGGCGTGACTAACTGCAATGCTGGATGGCTCTTCAAAGGCCATCCAATCACTGTATTTCCCGTGAGGTAACATCTTACAACTCTTTTCGACATTTCATGTGAATGTTACCAAGCAGAATTTGACATTGAACCACTAGAAGGTGATACTAACACAGCTGAGTAAAATAAATAAAAGTAAAATTCAATCAAAATACTGTGGATAGAACATAGAACATAGAACATAGAACAGTACAGCACAGAACAGGCCCTTCAGCCCACAATGTTGTGCCGACCATTGATCCTCATGTATGCACCCTCAAATTTCTGTGACCATATACATGTCCAGCAGTCTCTTAAATGACCCCAATGACCTTGCTTCCACAACTGCTGCTGGCAACGCATTCCATGCTCTCACAACTCTCTGCATAAAGAACCTGCCTCTGACATCCCCTCTATACTTTCCTCCAACCAGCTTAAAACTATGACCCCTCGTGCTAGCCATTTCTGCCCTGGGAAATAGTCTCTGGCTATCAACTCTATCTATGCCTCTCATTATCTTGTATACCTCAATTAGGTCCCCTCTCCTCCTCCTTTTCTCCAATGAAAAGAGACCGAGCTCAGTCAACCTCTCTTCATAAGATAAGCCCTCCAGTCCAGGCAGCATCCTGGTAAACCTCCTCTGAACCCTCTCCAAAGCATCCACATCTTTCCTATAATAGGGCGCCCAGAACTGGACGCAGTATTCCAAGTGCGGTCTAACCAAAGTTTTATAGAGCTGCAACAAGATCTCACGACTCTTAAACTCAATCCCCCTGTTAATGAAAGCCAAAACACCATATGCTTTCTTAACAACACTGTCCACTTGGGTGGCCATTTTAAGGGATCTATGTATCTGCACACCAAGATCCCTCTGTTCTTCCACACTGCTAAGAATCCTATCCTTAATCCTGTACTCAGCTTTCAAATTCGACCTTCCAAAATGCATCACCTCGCATTTATCCAGGTTGAACTCCATCTGCCACCTCTCGGCCCATCTCTGCATCCTGTCAATGTCCCGCTGCAGCCTACAACAGCCCTCTACACTGTCAACAACACCTCCGACCTTTGTGTCGTCTGCAAACTTGCTGACCCATCCTTCAATTCCCTCGTCCAAGTCATTAATAAAAATTACAAACAGTAGAGGCCCAAGGACAGAGCCCTGTGGAACTCCACTCACCACTGACTTCCAGGCAGAATATTTTCCTTCTACTACCACTCGCTGTCTTCTGTTGGCCAGCCAATTCTGTATCCAAGCAGCTAAGTTCCCCTGTATCCCATTCCTCCTGACCTTCTGAATGAGCCTACCATGGGGAACCTTATCAAATGCCTTACTGAAGTCCATATACACCACATCCACAGCTCGACCCTCATCAACCTTTCTAGTCACATCCTCAAAAAACTCGATAAGGTTTGTAAGGCATGACCTATCCCTCACAAAGCCGTGTTGACTGTATTTGATCAAGCCATGCTCTTCCAGATGGTCATAAATCTTATCCCTCAGAATCCTTTCTAACACCTTGCAGACGACAGACGTGAGACTTACCGGTCTATAATTGCCGGGGATTTCCCTATTTCCTTTCTTGAAGAGAGGAATTACATTTGCCTCTCTCCAGTCCTCAGGTACGACTCCAGTGGAGAGCGAGGATGCAAAGATCTTCGCAAGTGGCGAAGCAATTGCATTTCTCGCTTCCCAAAGCAGCCGAGGACAAATCTGATCCGGGCCTGGCGACTTGTCAATCTTAATGTTTGACAAAATTTTCAGCACATCGGCTTCGTCTATCTCTATCCATTCCAGCATGCACACCTGCTCTTCAAAGGTTTCATTCACTACAAAGTTGGTTTCTTTCGTAAAGACAGAAGCAAAAAACTCATTTAGGGCTTCCCCTACCTCCTCAGGCTCCACACACAAGTTCCCTATGCTATCCCTGATCGGCCCTACTCTTTCTTTGACCATTCTCTTATTCCTCACGTAAGTGTAAAATGCCTTTGTGTTTTCCCGGATTCCTTCTGCCAAGCCTTTCTCGTGCCCCCTCCTGGCTCTCCTCAGACGATCCATCAGTAGTGGGTCCATTAATATCAGGCATGCGCAAGAATGGAGTAGAGCAGTATTCTGTACAGTTGTAGTGCTGGAAGAGGTTACAAAGATAAAGCATGACAAGGTGATACGAGTTATTTGAAAATGTTGCATTGCCAGATGGGGAGCCAGGTTAAGTCAATGGCCACTTGGGTGATGCAAAAAAGCACATTCCAGGATGATCCACCAAGATGCTTGCAAACTTGTCTGTCGCAATATCCCAGACTTTTGGCAAAGACAAGGGATTTCCTATGCACAAGATCTATTCTAGCGGAGAGCCAGCAACAGAGCCTCTGCCATCTGATGCAAAGACACCCAGCATAACCCACAGGGAAGGCACTTCCAGTCATTATACTGGTCAGCCGTAGAGTCAAGCTTGTCTCCATCTCCACTGGCTCTGCTCTTTTTGCAAGGCCAATATTTGTTGCCCATAGATGCTGGAAATCTGAAACAAACAGAGAAAATGCTGGAGCAACTAAACTCACTAGGTCTGGCAGCATCTGTGGAGCTAGAAACAGAGCTACTATTTCAAGTCAGAGATGACTCTTCTACACAGGAGAGTGAGGGTTGGACAAAAAAGTTACTTTTAAGGAGGATCCTAAAGAAACAGACAGAGGTAGTGAGATTAAGAGTTTGGGGAGACAATGTAGTTTATGGTCAAAACAACTTACGGCACGATCCATCAGTAGTGGGTCCATTAATATTAGGCATGCGCAAGAATGGAGTAGAGCAGTATTCTGTACAGTTGTAGTGCTGGAAGAGGTTACAAAGATAAAGCATGACAAGGTGATACGAGTTATTTGAAAATGTTGCATTGCCAGATGGGGAGCCAGGTTTAGTCAATGGACACTTGGGTGATGCAAAAAAGCACATTCCAGGATGATCCACCAAGATGCTTGCAAACTTGTCTGTCGCAATATCCCAGACTTCTGGCAAAGACAAGGGATTTCCTATGCACAAGATCTATTCTAGCGGAGAGCCAGCAACAGAGCCTCTGCCATCTGATGCAAGGACACCCAGCATAACCCACAGGGAAGGCACTTCCAGTCATTATACTGGTCAGCCGTAGAGTCAAGCTTGTCTCCATCTCCACTGGCTCTGCTCTTTTTGCAAGGCCAATATTTGTTGCCCATAGTTAATTACTGAGAAGGCAGTTAACAGCCAACATCAGTGGGCTGAAGGGCCTTTTTCTGTGCTGCAGACTGTTACAACTTGAATTACATTGGATTGAATCTGGAGTCACATGTTGGCCTGACCATGTAAAAATGGCACATTTCCTTCCATAATGGACATTAGTGAACCAGAGGGCTTAAAAAATAATTGACAGTGGTTACACAATTTTCTATCAGGCCAGCTATTCATTCAATTCAATTTTCACTAAGGCAGGATTCAAAGCCAGAACTATAGACCAGGGTTCTGGGAGACATTAGCGCTAAATCATTGCCTCCTCTCCTTTCAGCCATCAATGCTGACTTATTATGCTGTTATCCATTCTTTGTAAAATTATCCCAAGTTTGACCAATATGCTGACTGTGGAACAGCCCATCACTTCCACTCTCCATCTTTGGCTTCCTTTCCTTTTATTTCTTCTTGCAAACATCAGCCATCACTGCAGCTCCTCCTGGATTGGGATCAGCCCATGTGATGGTTGGAAATAAGATAACAAAGTGTGGAGCTGGATGAACACAGCGGGCCAAGCAGCATCTCAGGAGCACAAAAGCTGACGTTTCAGACCTAGACCCTTCATCAGATGAAGGGTCTAGGCCCGAAACATCAGCTTTTGTGCTCCTGAGATGCTGCTTGGCCTGCTGTGTTCATCCAACTCCACACTTTGTTATCTTGGATTTTCCAGCATCTGCAGTTCCCATTATCACTGATAGTTGGAAATAGTTGGATGACTTCCAGGTGGGTGGGCTGAAATGGGGTCACATAGTCCTCACAACATTAACGCATTGTGAAATCACCATGGCATTGCTTGTCTCTGGCATCAGGGTTCACAGCAATCAGCATTCCTTCTGAACAAAGCAATCTATGGACGTCGGAGCTTTTTAGATGTTCCTTGTTGAATGGTTTTAATGTGGCCAATAAAACATTATTGCAGTCCATGTACAGGAAACCCTTGCTTTGTTAGTTTGGGCTTTGCAAACATTTGTTCATAAATCTTCAAATGACAAAGAAGTCTGGAACTTACAAGACATTCAGCACTAGTCAGGAATTCAGGAAATGTACTTACTGCCACTCCTGTGATCCACAGAGGCTGAGCTGACACAATATTCAGATATAGCATTAACACAGACCGCCATGCTCCACCAAAGGGGCTAAATGAAGCGTCAATCGATTAATATTTTAATGTCAGTGGATGATTAACTGAGCCTCCACCTATGAGCAGCAGCAACTCTACGGGTCATTCAAGTGCTACTGTTTGATGTATGCCTACAATTAAATGTAAAAGATGTTTGGAAAAATGTGTGCACACTTTATCATGAGAGATTGAAAATAGGAATGGGACAGCAGTGACCGGGAGAGGGGTGTGTTGTTGTAAGGAGAAGGGGAGTGTGGTGGGATTGGTCATCATTAAAGTTTGATTGCCATTGAAAGGAAAGGCGAGAGCTTTGTCTCCAGTGTCAGAGCGATTGGTTATGAAGTAGCTGTAGAGTTTCGGTGGCGGTGTCAGGCCTGTCATTGTGCTGCAGCTCTGTCATTACATTTAAAAGTACTCTGTTGAGGAAATATGTTTCCAACCTGCATAGAAATGTGAAATTCTTGTGTGCTTTATATACTGAAGATCCTTCTTTTTAATTAGAAAAGGGCACTAAGATACACCATTTTCATAGAACTCCGAACATACATTTCTGCCACTACCTTTGATTCTATTGAGCCAGTACTGTTGTTATGGTAACAGATTAGGCTGTTACCCACCGTCAAGTTAGGCAGGCCATAATATCCAGGCAGGCCAAGAAAGAAAAGATATAATGGAAGCCTCCCAAGCTGAATATCCTGGGGGAAGGGAAAAAGAAAGAAAGTACAATGCAGGCCCTCCCAAACATTATTAGGTGCCTGGGATGAGACAGCACTAGTCTGAGCTATTTGAAGTCATGCTAACGAGAAACCATCTTTCTCTCTCAACTGTTTTAATGAAGAAAGAGATGATGGGATCATCTCCAATCAGTTTGACACTAAACAATAAATTATATCATTTATTTACAACAATTAAGGAATAGTTAGCTAAGGGGTTGACTAGAGGCACATGATGCTGTGGTGCTGCTTTGTACAACTCCACAATTCTTTCTTTAACAATTGTGCAACAGCACGTGTTCTGTCTGTGTCTTCTGCATCTGGTATAAACAATCAGACATTATTAAAGAGTTCAGTCTTTTGGAAGAGAATTTTAATCATGTTCTCATTACTGAACATGATGAAGTCTCACCATGTGTGAGGTCCCATAGTCTCTGACAGGATGTTTACAATGTAGCCATTCAAAAAAAACCATTGGCTTAATGTTTATCATCCTGTGTCATTTTTGGTTTGCAGCTTTTATTTTCATCTTTGCTGCACAGATATGCCTGATCTGATATTGCAAAAGAGAATTGTTCCTGGCCTTTGGGAAACACCTTTAATGAAGGAAGCAGACTGCAGACTTACAGCTGAGATGATCTCTTTTTTTCCCATTGCTAAGAACTTCAAATCAATCATTTAATCCCACTGCGTATCATTTACAGTATAGAGAACAATCTCTCAAACTGTTCCATTTCCTTTTAAGTAATATGTTTTTATGAGTGATTCACTGGCTTGTGAAAATCAGAACTGTGTTCAAAAGAACATTGCTTCTTTCTTTTGTACTAAGCTCTCTAAAATGTCTTAAAGTGTTTCACATACAATGAATCACATTGAAAAGCGACCACTGTTGGCGGTCATGGAAGCCATTTTGTGCACATCAATGAAAACATAAAATGAAGGCCTGGTTTCTTTATTTTTGCCAGTGTGGCTGAGGGAGGTTGGCCAGTGAGTTCTCCACTTCTCTTCAGATAGTGCCTGGGATCTTTCATGTCAACCTGAGAAAGCAGACATAGTTCATGGTCAACTGAATATGAGCAAATTATTGCAGGTGCTGGAGTCTGTACTGAAAACAAAAATGCCGGACGGAGAGCACAGCAGGTCAGGAAGCATCCATGGAGAGAAAGCAAGCTAATACTTCAAGTCTAGCTGACTCTTCATCAAACCTCTGATGAAGAGTCATCTAAATTTGAAACATTAGCTTGCTTTCTCTTCATGAATGCTGCCTGGCCCGCTGCGCTCTCCAGCATTTTTGTTTTCAGTACAGACTCCAGCACCTGCAATAATTTGCTCATATTCAGTTGACCATGAACTATGTCTGCTTTCTCAGGTTGACATGAAAGATCCCAGGCATGCTCAACTGATGCGGCTGTGTAAAATAATTGGCTCATCATTCTCGGTTTGATGATAAGCAACAAAGTCAATGGGATGCACGTTGAAGACCCCGCACCCTTCCCCCGCACCACCTGAAACCTACTTTTATACCAACATCAAAGGTTGTTTCCCCTCTTGGAATAGTCTAGGACCAGAGGATGGAATCTCAGAGCAGGGAGTCACCCAGTTAAAATGAGATTAGGAGGAATTTTTACTCTCAGACTGTACTGAATATGTGCAAATTTTATAGGAGAGGGTTGTCAAGATTGGGTTGCTAAGTATATTCAAGGCTGAGATAGACTGATTTTTAATCACTGAAGGAATCTGTTTTGAATACAGGAGCAATTGCAGTAATACAGGGCCTTGGCAAGGCCACCCCTAGAGTATTGTGTGCAGTTTGGTCTGCTTTTCTGAGGAAGGATGCTCTTGGTCTCGATGGAGTGCAGCGAAGGTTTACCAGGCTGATTTCGGGGATGGCGGGTCTGACGTATGAGGAGAAACTGACTAGATCAGGATTGTTTTCTTTGGAGTTCAGATGAATGAGGGGGGGATCTTTAGAGACTTATAAAATTCTAACAGGACTGGACAGGGTTGGTGCAGGAAGGATGTTCCCAATAGTAGGTATGTCCAGAACTGGGAGCCACAGTCTGAGGATTCGTGGTAGACGATTTAACACAGAGATGAGGAGACATTTCTTCACCCAAAGAGTGGTGAGGCTGCGGAATTCATTCCTACAGGAAGCAGTAGAAGTCAAAACATTGAGTGTATTCAATAGGCAACTAGATATAGCACTGGGGCAAATGGGATCAAAGGTTATGGGGAAAGCAGGATTAAGCTATCGATTTGGATGATCAGCCATGATTCTTAAGAATGGCGGAGCAGACTTGAAGGGCTGAATGGCCTCCTCCTGCTCCTATCTTCAATGTTTTTATGTTTCTAAGTTCTGGCAGACTGGAGCTAAGAATTATTAGGTCAGCCATGAACTTATTGAATGGTGATGAAGGCTTAATGGGCAGAATGACCTACTGCTGCTCCTACATTTTATGGTCAAGTTTATGTTTGATTTGCTCTTGGGAGTTGCCGTAAGTGGTGCCAGCTATCGTTCAGTTAGAAGCACACTCATCTCTGAGGCAGAATGTTATAAGTTCAAGTTCTTGTTCCGGAGATGACTGCAATTCACAATTTGGCCTGACACCTCAGTACAGTACTGAGGGAGTGCTGTATGATCAGGGGGCTATCTTTTAAGCAGGATGTTAAACAGACACCCCATCTAGTCTCTCATGATGACATAAAAGGCATGATTCGAAAAAAGTGGAGAAATTCCTGGAGTCCTGGTCAATATTTAGTCCCCAGCCGACACCTGAAAAGAAGATGAGAGAAAAGTCATTACTGGAATTCTGTTTGTGGGAGTTTGCTGTGCATTTATTGGTTGCTACTTTTTCCCATTGTAGCAGCACCCATACTTCAAAATGTAGCTTGAGGTGAGCTGAGGTCAGGAACGATGCTGTGTAAGTGCAAGCCTTTCAGGGAGTGCGTTCCAGGCCATAACATTCTGGGACATGAAAAAATAAATTCTCTTCAGTGAAGATAGTGACCTTAGCACTGAGCTGGAACACAGCAGCGAGTCTGTTTACGGAATTAATACTTACCTTTTCTGAAGGAACTTTTTACACTTTGGACTTTAAGGTAGGGAAACAGAAGCTGCAACAAATTCATGGATTCAAATCATTAGGGTGGGGAACCTTGGAAATAACTCAATGTCTCCAAATTCAACCTGTCAGGATAAAAGGGATCAGTGAAAGGGGATTAAAAGCAAACAAAACTCTGGCACTCACTTTGATGCATTCGGCTGATAATAGGATATTGAACTGATCAAATAAGTGAAAGAATTGAAGTACTGTGCCAGAATTACTGTAACAACCCTGATGTGAGATTAAGCATCTGGCCAATTGCTGACCTTAGCCATCTGCGCGCAACCCTGGTTTACTCATTATCCACCCTCATTAAAAACAGTCTGAACCTCACCCCTGGCCATCTGGCCAATTACCCAGAAGTTTTGTTCCAAATTCTTAGCTGTCATCTTCCAAAGGGCTTAATGGTCATTTCCAGGATACTTCAAAAGGCAGAGGAGAATTGCCACTTCTAAGAATATCCAAAGTGAAATTGGAATGATTGCTCGTTGATCCTTGACCCTTCAAGGTTTTTTGGACTTACACTGTGGTGAGGTGAGTGCCAATGAGAGCAATGCAGTGGATCTACAGATAACAGACAGCTGCCAGCAAATAAATAGCCAACCCTGGCCAGCACAGGAGCCAGGCAACATGCAACATGCTGAACGCAACATGATCTTATTTTTAGGCCTCACTGTGATCAGTCAACATGGAACAGAGCACTTAGCAATTTCACACCTACTTTCACTCAGGAGAGACAGAGAGAACGTGCAAGAAGGCAAGAACAATCTGACAGGACGGACTGCAAAGCAGGCAAAAGGCTGTGGGCTTCTGCTGCAGTTTCCAACATTCATTTTGACCAGATATCATTGGTGAAGGTGGGCGTTTGAAATCTGCTTATTTTTTGCTGTGTGTTACCTGAGTCACTGTGCTGTGTAACGCAATGGGGAAAAGGTTTTAGCTGATAAGCATTTAATGACTGTAAATCTGGAAGGGGCTATTTTACATCTTGGGTTCTGTACTGAGCTGGTGAAATCATTAAGGTGTGATTGCTTTGCACATATCACAGCCAAAGAGTTTCACCGTTCTGTTCTAAAGGTGCAAATGAGGTTCAGTCAGACATCTACCAGTGTCCCTTCTTCACAGGTAGGCTTTTTTAAAAATTCATTCATGGGCTGTGGGCATTGCTGACCTAGCAGCATTCATTGCTCATCCCTAATTGCCCAGAGGGCACTTAAGAGTCAACTACATTGCTGTGGGCCTGGAGTCATATGTTGGCCAGACCAGGCAAGGATGGCAGTTTCCTTCCCTAAAGGGAATTAGTGAACCAGGTGGGTTTTTCCAACAATCTACAATGGATTCATAGTCATCATTAAATTCAAAATTCCAGATATTTATTGAATTCAAATTCCACCATCTGCCATGGTGGGATTCAAAGCCGGGTCCCTAGAACATTGCCAGGGTCTCTGGGTTAACAGTCCAGCGATAATACCACTAGACCATTGCCCTCCCCCTGTATGAGCAGGTTATTTAGTTACAGGTGCCATTACACAGCACAGACTGAACCTGCTTGCACACAGTTCCAGGAGGAAGGTTTTGTAAAATGGGCAATATTAGAAATCCAGGAATCTTTCTCTTTTTCCACCCAATGAGCCCAATTGTTGTCTTTCTTGATGTCACATTAACCGGGATAAATCCACACTCCAAATCTACTCACTCCATCAAAAGTGATTTACACTTGAAGAAGAAGTTTATTTCTCAAGAACAGTTCAATCTTCATTCATTAGAGTCTTATTGAAATGCTCAGGATTCTAAGGGAGTTTGACAGTGTAGTTGTTAAGAAAATGTTTCCACTCGTGGGGGGCGTCATGAGCAAGGGGGACAGAGTTACAGACT